>NW_024573411.1:0-81325 GCF_018153835.1 Drosophila eugracilis
TAAAACCTGAGATCATTTATCACCAGAACTAATGGTGTCAGCAGCAGAGTGAGCGAGGCTAGATGGGAAACAAATAATACGCATCATTAGAAACTACATGGCTAATCCGGACTTTTTCTCAAGTATAGTACCTATATATCATTCTCTTTGAGAATGCTGCTATCGGTTTTTAGTTGCTAGGCAGCGTAAGAGTGAGAGTGGCCGGATAATGGTAAATTCACCACTAAGGTAATGTTACGTCAGACTCATTTGAATTTGTAAATAATCGCGGCGTAATTCCACTTCTTCTTATTCCTCTGTCCGCATTATTCCGTCTCCAACTGCGAAATAACTTGTTAGTATTTCTCTGGAATATCTTTGAACAATTGCTATGGAATTCTTTTCTTATAACTTCTGTTTACAGTTTAGAGCTTATTTTCCAGTGGACCGTCAAATGCAAACCTGCAGGCCAACACGCAGCGTCACTACTATGTGCAGGTTTTCTTGAATTTGGTAAATATATACTTTCTTATATTACGAAATACATAAAAACAAGAATACTACAAAAATTAATGAATAAATAAAACATAAGCAAATATTACACAAAAGATAAAAAAAATACAAATTATACACAGTGATACCATTCCCTCTGGGGAGTAAACATCTTTGAGTTTGTGCTATTCCGATGGCCATGGATTCTTTTTACAGTTAAGTGCCAATTAGGTTATGACATAACGGGAGTCCCACGCTGCCGTCAATGTCGCCGTGGTGCCGGAATCAACGTCCGATGGGGTATATCCCGAGGCCGGCGTCACACGCGGTCTCCTGGCCGATGCTCGCCGGGTGCAGATGTCTTCTTGGTGCAGGGCGTAGGTGTAGGGCGCCTTGAGAACCTAACCCAAATCAGAAAAATAAATGCTTCCGCCGGAGTAGCTTTCCTTGAGCGACTTCTCTTACTTCTCTTAGTTACGCCAAGCCTCTGCCATGCGACCCGTTCTATCGATTTATCTGTTTTTGTCGGGACCCGAAGACAAAGCTCTAACTCTTCTGCGTGTCGGGAAGCCGACTGAGCACCCACGGAGAGCCCAGATTGTGCGAGCGCAGGTACCCGAAGGGTTACCTTCATTCTAGGGTGGCCCAATAACCACCAGGGAAAGGAACATCCTACTCTTAATTCTTAATTTATATCCCAAAGCACTTCAATAAATGTTAAATAGAAATGTATTTTATTTTGATAGCGCATTGAACATAAGCCTTAGAAGATATGTCTGGGTTGTGCAGCAGTGAATATAAAAATTTCCATCAACCATTTCTGATTTTTGATGTTTAGCTGTTTTTTTCATTGCTATCAGTTGTTTTTTTTTTGTTAATGCTTTTTTTTTGTTAATCAGTTGGTTTTTGGTGTTAATTTGTTGTATATAACTTTTTATTTTCTTGTTCAACCATCAACCATTTCTGATTTTTGATGTTTAGCTGTTTTTTTCATAGCTATCAGTTGTTTTTTTTTGTTAATGCTTTTTTTTGTTAATCAGTTGGTTTTTGGTGTTAATTTGTTGTATATAACTTTTTATTTTCTTGTTCACTTTTTATTTTTTTACTATTTCAACGTCTGCTGAATGTGAAGCAAATGTGAATATGAATTTTAAAGTAAGCAGTCCCGATTTTGATACCATCCAGAAGCTACACATACAAACTTATATACGGTACATATGTTTTCAACTATGTGTAAGCCAATCAAATTGATCGGTTATTAACTCACTCCATTGACAAAGGAATGTAGAAATGAAAGACATATATGACCACATTTGAATGTATTAAAATTTTGAACTCTCTCGCAGTTTTATTGTATCCTCTTTCGCCATTTTAGCATTGTTTATTGTTTTGTCAGTCGGCAGATATGTCATCTTTACTTTTTTTCTTATCATATTCCCTTTACATTTCTCTTCGTTTTAAGTTTCCCATTTAAAATTTTCTTTGCATTAAAAATGTTGGTTATGTTCTGCTTTCTCACCAAGAGTGTTTTTTGTGCTTTTACACGTAATCAAACCTTTTGTGTTAATATAGAATCTGCAGTGCGGCGTTCAACTAATCCTTTATGAGAATATGCAATATCGCGATCTTTACAAGCCTCGTACAGTTTTTTATTCATTTATCACCTCGTTTTAAACGTTTTTCTCCACAAAAAGTGTATCCTAATATATACCCTTCAAACGGTACTGTATTAATTAGGTTATTTACAAGACCACCACATCGGTTACAAATAAAAACAGAATTTGAGAATATTAACGCGTTTTCTTAGATTTTATATCAACCTAAACTCGATTACTACTAATAAAACATATGATATCATAATTTTCCTTGAAACGATGATGTATTAGACCCGAGAGACGTGTACATTTTTTTCTTTCGAAGCGAACGGTTGCGTTTTTGTACTCTCGTTTATCTTTGCCAAAATAGTCGCGAATTCAATACTTTCTTAGTATTAATTATATTGGAATTAATTTAAAATACATCCGTTTGTTTTCCGCGCAGTGTGTAGTAGTAGTTGTAGTAGTGAAGTGTTTCTTTTTTGTTTGAAGCTTTAATTTAAAATGATTTCATTTCCTTCTTATCTTTCGCCTTTCGAGATTAAAAGGTTCCTCTCCCGCTTGCACTTTTCTCTTGTGCATATCTAAACCCTATATTGTTTTTAATCTATTCCCTATGCTCTCTCTCCGTTTCCCTTGTGTGCTCATTAATATACTCCCTCAGCTTTCTCTCTTTTTCTGATCCAAAGCGTTTCCAAAGCGTAAAAAATCAAATTCATGTGTGCCGCAGACTTTAGACCATTCTTCCTCTCACTTCTTATAAACAGAAAACTCAACAGTCGCCGCAGTTGTTTATTAGGCATATGGCTACGACTCCGGTGATGACAAAAAATTCGCCATCCGAATTTACAGGTCATGAGGGTATGAAATCGTTTGATAGTCTGTTCGCTTTATAATAATATAACCCGAATAACCCGCCCGAAACACTGCAGGGAAATTCCAGGACTACCGGCATGCACGAGCAGTGCACAATTATAATCTGCTAGGCTAAAGCACCTAAAGGTAATCCCACCTGAAAAACTTATATTCGTTTCCCGGCTTTCAGATGATACGTTTGAATCAGACGCGTGACCTCGGTGGAAATTGACCGATGCGCGACTCAAAACCTTGGAAAAGCACGTCGCAGTTCTCTAAAAGGATCAAGGAATATATCAGAAGATGCTCAGGGCGAACACGTTACACAACATATATGGTATTGACAGCACAGCCAACGTTATTAAGTACACGGCTTTAATAATTTTATTTAGTAGCGAACCTAGTATCCGTCACCGTACAGTTAGCCCAACTTTGGCATCTTCAAAACAACTAAAGAAACATCTTGATAAAACCTGAGATCATTTATCACCAGAACTAATGGTGTCAGCAGCAGAGTGAGCGAGGCTAGATGGGAAACAAATAATACGCATCATTAGAAACTACATGGCTAATCCGGACTTTTTCTCAAGTATAGTACCTATATATCATTCTCTTTGAGAATGCTGCTATCGGTTTTTAGTTGCTAGGCAGCGTAAGAGTGAGAGTGGCCGGATAATGGTAAATTCACCACTAAGGTAATGTTACGTCAGACTCATTTGAATTTGTAAATAATCGCGGCGTTATTCCACTTCTTCGTATTCCTCTGTCCGCATTATTCCGTCTCCAACTGCGAAATAACTTGTTAGTATTTCTCTGGAATATCTTTGAACAATTGCTATGGAATTCTTTTCTTATAACTTCTGTTTGCAGTTTAGAGCTTATTTTCCAGTGGACCGTCAAATGCAAACCTGCAGGCCAACACGCAGCGTCACTACTATGTGCAGGTTTTCTTGAATTTGGTAAATATATACTTTCTTATATTACGAAATACATAAAAACAAGAATACTATAAAAATTAATGAATAAATAAAACATAAACAAATATTACACAAAAGATAAAAAAAATACAAATTATACACAGTGATACCATTCCCTCTGGGGAGTAAACATCTTTGAGTTTGTGCTACTCCGATGGCCATGGATTCTTTTTAAAGTTAAGTGCCAATTAGGTTATGACATAACGGGAGTCCCACGCTGCCGTCAATGTCGCCGTGGTCCCGGAATCAACGTCCGATGGGGTATATCCCGAGGCCGGCGTCACACGCGGTCTCCTGGCCGATGTTCGCCGGGTGCAGATGTCTTCTTGGTGCAGGGCGTAGGTGTAGGGCGCCTTGAGAACCTAACCCAAATCAGAAAAATAAATGCTTCCGCCGGAGTAGCTTTCCTTGAGCGACTTCTCTTTATTGGGATCAAAATAAGTCTAATACTAAGAGCCAAAGCAATCTAAGCATTGTCTCCGAGCCAGCAGTGCAGTTACGCCAAGCCTCTGCCATGCGACCCGTTCTATCGATTTATCTGTTTTTGTCGGGACCCGAAGACAAAGCTCTAACTCTTCTGCGTGTCGGGAAGCCGACTGAGCACCCACGGAGAGCCCAGATTGTGCGAGCGCAGGTACCCGAAGGGTTACCTTCATTCTAGGGTGGCCCAATAACCACCAGGGAAAGGTACATCCTACTCTTAATTCTTAATTTATATCCCAAAGCACTTCAATAAATGTTAAATAGAAATGTATTTTATTTTGATAGCGCATTGAACATAAGCCTTAGAAGATATGTCAGGCTTGTGCAGCAGTGAATATAAAAATTTCCATCAACCATTTCTGATTTTTGATGTTTAGCTGTTGTTTTTATTGTTATCAGTTGTTTTTTTTTTTGGTAATGCTTTTTTTTGTTAATCAGTTGGTTTTTGGTGTTAATTTGTTGTATATAACTTTTTATTTTCTTGTTCACTTTTTATTTGTTTACTATTTCAACGTCTGCTGAATGTGAAGCAAATGTGAATATGAATTTTAAAGTAAGCAGTTCCGATTTTGATACCATCCAGAAGCTACACATACAAACTTATATACGGTACATATGTTTTCAACTATGTGTAAGCCAATCATTGACAAAGGAAAGTAGAAATGAAAGACATATATGACCACATTTGAATGTATTAAAATTTTGAACTCTCTCGCAGTTTTATTGTATCCTCTTTCGCCATTTTAGCATTGTTTATTGTTTTTGCAATGGCTGCACTTCCAGAATCTAAACTACTTAGGGCACTTAGGGAAGTCAAAATCAAAGTCGGCAGATATGTAATCTTTAATTTTTTTCTTATCATATTCCCTTTTGATTTCTCTTTGTTTTAAGTTTCCCATTTAAAATTTTCTTTGCATTAAAAATGTTGGGTATGTTCTGCTTTCTCACCAAGAGTGTTTTTTTTGTGCTTTTACACGTAACCAAACCTTTTATGTTAATATAGAATCTGCAGTGCGGGTTCAACTAATCCTTTATGAGAATATGCAATATCGCGATCTTTACAAGCCTCGTACAGTTTTTTATTCATTTATCACCTCGTTCTAAACGTTTTTCTCTACAAAAAGTGTATCCTAATATATACCCTTCAAACGGTACTTTATTAATAAGGTTATTTACAAGACCACCACATCGGTTACAAATAAAAACAGAATTTGAGAATATTAACGCGTTTTCCTAGATTTTATATCAACCTAAGCTCGATTACTACTAATAAAACATATGATATCATAATTTTCCTTGAAACGATGATGTATTAGACCCGAGAGACGTGTACATTTTTTTCTTTCGAAGCGAACGGTTGCGTTTTTGTACTCTCGTTTATCTTTGCCAAAATAGTCGCGAATTCAACACTTTCTTAATATTAATTATATTGGAATTAATTTAAAATACATCCGTTTGTTTTCCGCGCAGTGTGTAGTAGTAGTTGCAGTAGTGAAGTGTTTCTTTTTTTGTTTGAAGCTTTAATTTACTTAAAATGATTTCATCTCCTCCTTATCTTTCGCCTTTCGAGATTAAAAGGTTCCTCTCCCGCTTGCACTATTCCCTTGTGCATATCTAAACCCTATATTGTTTTTAATCTATTCCCTATGCTCTCTCTCTCTGTTTCCCTTGTGTGCTCATTAATATACTCCCTCAGCTTTCTCTCTTTTTCTGATCTCGCACATGGGTTTTTGTTTTGTTTAATCGGTGCTTCGTAAAGCCAAGCAATTTAATACTATTTAATTGTAAAATGAGTTTCCGAAGCGTAAAAAATCAAATTCATGTGTGCCACAGACTTTAGACCATTCTTCCTCTCACTTCTTATAAACAGAAAACTCAAGAGTTGCCGCAGTTGTTTATTAGGCATATGGCTACGACTCCGGTGATGACAAAAAAATCGCCATCCGAATTTACAGGTCACGAGGGTATGAAATCGTTTGATAGTCTGTTCGCTTTATAATAATATAACCCCAATAACCCGCCTGAAACACTGCAGGTAAATTCCAGGCCCAGACTACCGGCATGCACGAGCAGTGCACAATTATAATCTGCTAAGCTAAAGCACCTAAAGGTAATCCCACCTGAAAAACTTATATTCGTTTCCCGGCTTTCAGATGATACGTTTGAATCAGACGCGTGACCTCGGTGGAAATTGACCGATGCGCGACTCAAAACCTTGGAAAAGCACGTCGCAGTTCTCTAAAAGGATCAAGGAATATATCAGAAGATGCTCAGGGCGAACACGTTACACAACATATATGGTATTGACACGGCTTTAACAATTGTATTTAGTAGTGAACCCAATATCCGTCACCGTTCAGTTAGCCCAACTTTGGCACCTACAAAACAACTAAAGGAACACCAGAACTAATGGTGTCAGCAGCAGAGTGAGCGAGGCTAGATGGGAAACAAATAATACGCATCATTAGAAACTACATGGCTAATCCGGACTTTTTCTCAAGTATAGTACCTATACATCAGCGCTCTTTGAGAATGCTGCTAACGGTTTTAGTTGCTAGGCAGCGTAAGAGTGAGAGTGGACGGATAATGGTAAATTCACCACTAAGGTAATGTTACGTCAGACTCATTTGAATTTGTAAATAATCGCGGCGTTGTTTCACTTCTTCGTATTCCTCTGTCCACATTATTCCGTCACCAACTGCGAAATAACTTGTTCGTATTTCTCTGGAATATCTTTGAACAATTGCTATGGAATTCTTTCCTTATAACTTCTGTTTGCAGTTTAGAGCTTATTTTCCAGTGGACCGTCACTACTATGAGCAGGTTTTCTTGAATTTGGTAAATAGATACTCTGCCGTAACACGAAAATTTCTTTTATTACGAAATAAATAAAAACATGAACACTATAAAAATTAATGAATAAATAAAGAATGCACAAATATTATACAAAAGATAAAAAATACAAATTATACACAGTGATACCATTCCCTCTGGGGAGTAAACATCTTTGTGTTTGTGCTACGCCGATTGTAAGATTCTCGCCGCGTCGATGTGCATTGGGTGTCGCCAAAAGCTGATGACGCGCCGGAGTGGCGGAGCTACACTTGATTATAATACAAAATTTTACTTCCAGTGTCGGAAAATCAGTGATGTCCTCACAATCACATTACGCTAGAATCACCCATACGCTAGAGGGAAACCAACCAATAGTGACTACAATAGTCGTTACATACCGCGATAACAGAACTATAACAACGGCACAACGCTCGACATGTACCACGACATTATAGCAGGATAATAAAAACGATAAAGTAGGTTCCCACTTCGCTAACAGAGCGTTAATGACAAATAATATAGACTAGGAATGCTCAACGCCTATGCTCTGTGTGCTCATTTGTTTTTGTAAATGCTCGGAACGCTCACGGCGATATTACATTAACAATTTTTCCTCTTTCCGCCTCATTCTGTCACCAAACGCAATATATTTTGTTCTTGTTTCTTCCTGGAACATCTTCGATCCCTAGCACTGGAATTCATTCCTTATAGCTTCTGTTTGCAATTTAGAGTATATTTCGCACTTGGCGGGCCAGCAAACAGAATTATGATTTCTTTCCCTCAGTGCACAATATTTGTGTTAGTAAAGCTATAACCGCTCCCAGTAAGCTTCATCCCTTCATTCATCCCTGATCATGCAATACAGCTGAAGACCCGAAACTCAGATCAGTTGAAGATACGCCGTGTCGTCCCTAAGAAATTGAATGAGGAAACTGTATATAATATATACCCTATCACGAGTATTGCGGATATAGTAGACAGCATAGGAAAATCCATGTATTTTACAACAGTAGACTTAGCAAGTAGCTTTTACTGAATTCAAATGAACCCACGCGATTAAAGCAAGACAGCAGTTGCCGTTAAAAATGAGCATTATGAGTTCACGAGAATGCCCCTTAGTCTCAAGAACGCCCTGTCGCGTACCAACGCTTTATGGAGAACTTCTTAGGCGACTTAGTCGTCTACCTCGACGACATAATAGTATTCTCACCCTCACTCCAAAAACATATATCAATCTGTATTCAAAAAATCTAAAACATAAATCTAACAAGAAGAAACGCTATAGTCGAGTGCCTCGACAATAAGATACCCCTTACTGTTTTACACAATTGTAAAATATTCATTTTGCTAGTTGAAATGGACAAAGAGCTACATTTTGTCAAGAAGGCATGCTTACTAACTAAAACAAGAGGAATCGCTATAGTCGAGTGCCGCGACTATAAGATACCCGTTACTGTTTTACACAATTTTAAAATATTTATTTTGCTATTGGAAGTTCCCCAAGCGCCACCTATTGTCGGAGAAAGCATGTTGAGTTACTGATAGTGACGTCACTATCCATTTGAGGTTATAGGGTTTCTTCATAAGTAGCGAAATAATATTACGATTTGAAAAATCTTAACATAGATATATAGATATTAACAGAAATATGTTATACAAGGTGAAACGAAAACATACACTACAATATTATGGACGCTACAGATAAAAACTCGTGGGAAGTTGAAGTGGCATATATAAAATACATATTCCTAAGCCTAACTTTCTAGCTCTTTTAGTTCTTTGGATTTTTGCTTTTTAGGTTTTTCTTGTGGGCGTTAGGGTGGGCGTGGCTAGATGGAAAAAAAACAATTCCCATTAAGGGCATCATAAAAACCTACATGCTTAATTCGAACTTTCTATCTTTTATAATTACCGAGATATCAGGTTTTCTTGAAAATGCGAAAACCGTCTTTTGAGCTTGGTGGGCGTATGGGTGGGTATGGCCAGATAATAGTAGCACTAAAAGATGCGCTGGCATCCAAAGTTTAAAATCATCAAAGTTTAAAATCAAAGTCTGAATTTCAACTTTCTAGCTCTTATAGTTTTTGAGATTTCAGCGATTTTAGTTTTTCGTGATTTGAGGGCGTTAGAGTTGGCGTGGCAGGATGCGGAAATAAACTTGCGGTGTCCCGGGATCTCCAGAATCTTCATGCTCAACTTTGTATCTCTTAAAGTTCCTGAGATCTTAACGGACGGACAGACGGACATGGCTCAATCGACTTCGCTGTTGATCCTGATCAAGAATTAATATACTTTATAGGGTCGGAAACGCTTCCTTCTATCTGTTACATACTTTTTAACGAATCTAGTATACCCTTTTGCTCTACGAGTAACGGATTTAAAAACTGAGGAAAACACGCGTCGAGCTGCAGTGGCCTCTCTAAAATATGATTATGCTCTATAAAGTTCATTTGGAAGGAAAACCGTGTAGAAATGTAGTCATACAGGTTAAATGCACACTTTATAAAAACTGTCTAGATCATATACTTAATAAGTCTAAAAATCCATATCTTAAGAGCAGTGTGCACGTTTAGTTCTAGATATTCCATTCCATTATCGATATAAAAATTCACCATTTTTAAATTAAAGTGAACCTTGCTTTTTGCGATTAAGTCTTTGAAAACGAAAAACACATCCGATTTGTGTATACTGATCAATAAAAAATATTTTCGGAGCAGCAAGAACAAATTTGATAAGTTGTAAATGCCTTCCGCTATTGTTTGCTTTATTAATATATTTGTAAACAAAAGATTCTAGTTTTGTAAGCAGAGCTTTGCGTGCCCTTTTTGGTCACTGAAGGCAGCACCGGTTAATAACAATAAATAACTTATTCTTGTGAAAATGAAACCTTTTGTGTGTTTAATTTAATTTGTTAATTAAGGGGCATTAACAAGGTTAGTTAAGGTGGCATCCCTTCGCTGTCTTCCCCGAAAAATTTGGTGACCCCGGTGTGATCGTTTTAATCGGAAAACAATATTTATAACATTTTCGTATTTTTTGATCAGGAAGTTGGATAATTTTAATTTTTTCTAAGTTGATAGAAGAGAATTGCAGGTTTTCTCAATTCGTCGCTGTTTGGGCATTCGTTTTGTCAGGCACAAATTTAAAAAACATTCGTCGCGAAAAACATTAGAAATTATTTCTAAGTCGATAGAAACAATTACATGGAATTCTCAATTTGCCGCTGTTTGGGCATTCGTTTTGCACAAATTTTAAAACATTTTTTTTCGCCGAAAAAAACAATATTTTGTTGGTGGTGATGCATATTATTTCTCGTATATTCTATGCGGTTGGTTGCATAACGTAATCCTAAGTAAAATGGAAAAATTCCAATATTTCCGAGTTAGATTAGATGGTGTAGCATTAAAGACCATACGTTTGCTAGAGCCATCCGGCGCGAACTATGAAAAGGCTTTAGAGATCCCAATTAATCGGTTTGAAAATAAGCTTTTATATTTTCAGGCACTCGTAAAGGCGATATTTGGTTTTAAGGGCGTTGTAGTGGGATCATGGGCAAGCCTTTGTGAGCTTAACGAATAGATGAATTATCGTCTTCGAGCTATTATGACGCTTGCTTTTATATTTTCAGGCACACGTAAAGGCGATATTTGGTTTTAAGGGCGTTGTAGTGGGATCATCGGCAAGCCTTTGTGAGCTTAACGAATAGATGAATTATCGTCTTCGAGCTATTATGACGCTTGCTACGTCGGAGAAAATTCTTGATCGATTTTTGATCAGCATAGTGGTATCAATGTTAGATTTAAAGAGTCTGGAGAGCTGGGAAACGGTGGTTGTCTTCCAGTGATGCAGATTGATGGAGAATATGAATAGCGCCTTGGTAACTAAAACACCAGGTCATCTGGTGGGAAAAAAATCACATGCACATAATCGAAGCTTCCTTCTTGTGAGCAGTACCAATGCCAATAGCCGTTTTTGTATTTTTGGCGACGGAAGAGATCATTATCCTTAAAAATGTTAAAGGTTCTTAAGTCTGGCTCCTACCACTTGCTATAAAGAGGCAAAAAAGATGCGTTTGTTTCTGAATTTTTTGCGGAAAGGTTATAGTTTGCAACAATGCAGAATGCTTAACTGCCACTAACATAACAATCATCAGGCGCCAGCGCCCCAGGGTCAGTCGTCCTTCCTTATTTGTTTGAAGTCCAAGATAGCACCTGACTATACCAAAACATCATAAAGCACATTTTCGACATACTCTCTGACATACGCTGCTGTTCCGATTCAACTTTCCTATTGTCTTAGATTAGGGAAGCAGCATCAGGGCTTCAAATCTTTGTTCCTAACAGAACTCAGGAATGGACAAATGGAATGTCATGGCACCAAGTTCCAGAAGACTTAAACCCAGAGGATCTAGTGTCTCAGGGATGATTTTCCGAGGATGATATTGGACTCAAGGCTCTGGAAAAATGGACCACCATTAATGCTTTGGGACTCTGCAGCTTGGCCGTTTAGCCTGGAGCTTCTTCGCTACAGCAAAAATCCAAATTTTTATGGAAAGCTTCAGGGTATTTTAGCTCATATACATTGCTTCATTTCCCTTCAATATAAAGATTTTGTCGTCCAAGGTTACTCATCTGAAAATCTTTCAAGACCTATCAACATCCTCAACTATTGCATCGCTAAGAAGTGAGCTCAATTTATCGGACATAGAATCAACCTGCCTCTTAGAAGGCATCGATTGGAAATTAATACTTCCCTGTTTACCACACTTTGGCGCATTGTGGGAAGCGGCTGTCAAAGCATCCAAATTTCATTTTTATAGAGTTATTTGTTTGGTAAGTTTCCCATTTGATGAATCCCGAAATCTCGTTTACGAAATGTCAGCAATTTTTAATTCTCGTCTTTGTCCAATTTCAGAAGACTTGAGATTCAATTTGTTTTTACAGCCGGACATGGCGCATCATAAAGCATCGGCTAAATTGATTGCAACGATGGGTCCAGGTGCAGCAAATTTTCCTTTCCCGCTAACTTTTCTCTTATATTCTTCTAGTTTTGTAAGCAGAGCGGTCAAAATGCCGCGGCTTTTGCGTGTCCTTTTTTTAGTCACAGAAGTACAGATCCGGTCATCTAATTATAAACTACATATTTCTTGCGCAATTAAACAAATCATTGTGGAAATTATACTGTGGAAGTTGTTCATATTATAAAATGGGAAGAATTTTTTTGAAAATATTAAATCCGAACCAGAATTTAAGGAAGAACACAAAAAATTCGTTAACGAGAAGGATATTAAACATTTGACTTGTTTAACGATAGATATTAATAACAGACACAAAAAGAGCGCCTTCAGAATAATGATAACTGGTAGTCTAATCGACGTGCCTAATTCAAAGGCATTAGTACAGAAAATAAAATGTAATAACATAGAAGGATAAGCTAAGGTAATAAGCTAAATAAGGTCATGATTCAAATTCCGATTCTCAAAAGGTATAAGCCATAACAACTCAATCTATCTTAGATATAATCCAAGAATACTATGACATGGCAATTTATAGTAGAAAATACGCTTACGCTCTATCAGTTAAAGATTTTGATAATAACCAAATAAATAGAATGTCTAAAGAAATTATAAGACTAGAAGAAGTTAAATAAAGTCGAGAATCTACCCACCCGATCAAACGAGTGCGAGTGCACTCTAGACGCCCTAATAGCTAATTATTGCGACCATATCCTGAGTGGTTGCACAACCTTTTTGGCCCCAGACTGCCACCAGAGGAAGGATATAATAAGCAGGTCTTAAAAATATATGAATTGATTGAGTAAGTCGCATGCTCTTCGGCGTTGCACTAGCAATGAATGCTGTCAAGTTTGAAGACAGCACCATCAGTTGCTTTTCCTAGTTCTGGTTCATAACCAATCTCCGAGCCACATATGAAAAATTTTCTTCTCGCCACTGCTTGTATTACCGTACATCGGAACGAGTAGTACAATCCCTGCATCTAAAACGGTCTAGCAGCCGAGAATCTATTTTTGGGATGGGTTTTGGGGGCGGACGTCAATATAAGTAAACAGTCAATTTCGAAATTAGTAATATTGTTAACCCTGATTTTTCAAAATAAGTTGATTCGGCATATGTTCTCAATTCGGTTACTTTATGTTTTCCGAGTCTCGGCTTCATGCCACAGCTTTGGGATCATATAAGAGGGCTCCCACTGGCGGATCCAAACTTCTCCCGTTCGAAGCAAGTCGATCTTATATTGGGAGTGGATATATTGGCGCAATCATGTCGCCGGACACCAGGATCGTGCTGCCGGGCGAGCAATGGTTGAAAGCTATCTGGACGAAGTAGCAAAGATGAAGACAGCGCGTCAGGAAACCTCTGCACCCATTTCCGAATACTCGATTTGAAGAAAATATTTACGTGATGTGCAAGGGCACATATTCCAAGATTTCCGCCTTGCGCACGTGATAGACATGGAGATTTCTGCAACATAGCTTTTTGGGATTTGAACCAGTCTAAGGAAACTCAACAAAACATGCATTCCGCCGTCACAATGGTGACTGTCAATCCGTTCTTAAGCGCCCTAACTTACACCGCTAATCGATATAAAACTTGTTTTTGGTGCACACGTCTTCTTTCACTTTCCCATGCTCCATATTGTATCTCACTCACGACCAGGATGGACCGGACAGCCGAAGATGTCTCATACTAGATCTAGAATTGGCGGGCGGCATGCTAAGTTTACTTTATATACATTAACCACTATCGGGCTACTTAAATATACGCTTTGGGAATTTATCATGTTTGTGTTTTTTTTCTTGGGAACACCTCTTACAATGGCCCCTTTTTAGTTCTAGTAATACAAGGGGACACAGCTTTACAATTACTGTTCAGGCCACGGTAAAAAAATACCGAATTCCAGGCCGTCCACTCCTCTTCCCGCTCTTAGTATTGCAGCTCCCAACTTCCCGCCCACCAGCCTGCAAGTCTTCCAATTTCCAACTCTCCGTTGAACGTTATCCCTATCTACACAGCGCACGGAGCGGTTAGCTAGGCATTGCTATGAAGAGCCCATCTACAACCACGCTTCCAGGCCACTTCGCCCTACAAGTCAGTAAATTCATCCAGCCATTTCCACCAAAACCGTGAATATTTCCAAACGAACTAAAACGCATATTCCTTATAATAATATTAAGCACAGTAAGGTTTATAAATTTGAAAAAAAAACACACAAGAAATAGGGCTAAAAATACATATGAAAAACACAACGCAACGGTATACTAAATACCCGATTAATACAATTTAAAAAAATTCATTTTGCTAGTGGAAACTCACAAAGCGCCACTTTTTGTCAGAAAAAGCATGTTTAATAAGTGATGATGACGTCACTGTCCATGTGAGGCCTTATAACCTACATTTCTTAATAAATAGCGAATTAATGTTCTGAATTCATAATTTTTTGATAAATCGGAAGATTCTATTTTATAGAAATATTATTATACAAAGTCAAAGAAAGACATAAATTTTAATATTATATTATGGATGCCAAAGTGTTCGGCGGTTTGTGGATATTACAATGGGCTGCATAAAAATAGCACATGAAGCTGCGGTATAATCTCAAGAATATGAATGTCTGTTCGAACTCCCTAGCACTTAGTTACAGAGATTAAAGCGTTTTTGGTTTTCCGCATTTTTTGCGCGTTAGAGTGGGCATGGCCAGATGGTGAAAAAATAATACGCATTGGGGGCACTATTAGAAACTACATCCTTAATCTATCACTTATAGTTACTAAGATCCAGACAAAATGAGAAATGAGACAAAAAGCAAGAATCATCTTTCAAGCTTTATGCGCGTGGCTTCACCGTAGGATGCACTGGCATCTCAAGATTATGCATACATACTTAATATAAACTTTCTAGCTCTAATAGTTTCTGAGATTTCAGCGATTTTAGTTTTTTGTGATTTATGGTAGTTAAAGTGTTGCGTGGTAGGATGATGAAATAATCTCAACTTTGTATCTCTTATAGTTCCTTAGATTTCAGAGTTACTCTGCTATTGATCATGATCAAGTATATATATACATTATAGGAAACGCTTTATTCTACCTGTTACATACTCTTCTACAATTTCAATATACCCTTTTACTCTACGATTAACAACGGGTATAAATATCATGTAGAACCAGTTTCTATGAAAATAATCATCGGGTACGAAAATTTCTTAAAACTAGATATAACAAAAAGTGGTTAAGGAAAACATACCATAGTCAAAAATAGAAATACGAGTATATAAACAATTTTATAATTATAAATATAACTTTCATTCATTTTTGCAGAGTAATGTTTATACTACAGCGTATTATTTTATCTAAATAAGAAATGATTGATAACATAGGCTACGAATACCTCTTTTAGAGAGATGAAATGGTTACGAATAACGTAACTGATTTATGTAATTTGCTTAGCATAAAAACTAAGTTTTTAAATAAATCATTAAAAACCGGTGTAGAATGTAAGATTACCATAGATTTATCAGGATTATATTGCCAAGCAAGACAGGAATTAATGAATTATGAACTATGGAAATGGATAGCAGGTAAAGCTAATCATGACGATTTTAAAGTATACAAAATAAAACAAGAGTTAACGCTATAGTCGGGTGCCGCGACTATAAGCCAGCCGATATTGATAAAGCGACAGCTTTTGTCAGAAAAAAGTATGTTTAACAAGAGTTAACGCTGTAGTCGAGTGCCGCGAATATAAGACACCCGTTACTGCTTTATACAATTTTAAAATATTCATTTTGCTAGTGGAAATTCACAAAGCGCCACCTATTGTCAGAGTAAGCATGTTGAGTAACTGATAGTGACGTCACAAGCCAAGTGAGGCCTTATAGCCATAATATTTTCATAAATAGCGCAATAATGTTGCAATTTGAAAAAGCTTTGGTAAATCGATAGATATTGACAGAAAAAAAGTCATACAAGGTCAAACGAAGGCATTTATATTAATATTATGGACGCCACAGTTATTCGCGGCCGTTAGAGTGGGTGTGGCCGGATGAAAACTCGTGAAAAGTTGCAGTGGCATCTCTAAAATACGTGTTCTTAGGCCTTACTTTCTAGCTTTTATAGGTCCGGAGATTTTTGTTCCGGTTTGTGGGCGTAAGAATGGGCGTGCCGGATGCAACTTCGTGGAAAGTTGCAGAAGCATCTCTTAAATACGTATTCTTAAGCAAAATTTTGTAGCTCTTATAGTTCCCGAGATTTTTTTTGTTTTTTTTGGGTTTCGTGGGCGTTAGGGTGGGCGTTAGGGTGGGCGTTAGGGTGGGCGTCGCTAGATGGGAAAAACAATGCATTTGGGGCATCATAAAAACCCACATGGTTAATCCGAACTTTCTATCTCTCATAGTTACCGAGATATCAGCATTTTTAGAAAATGCGAAAACCGTCTTTTAAGCCTTTTGGGCGTAAGGGTGGGTGTGGCCGGATTAGTACCACTATAAGATGCGCTGGCATCTAAAGATTATACATACTGAAGCTTTCTAGCTATAATAGTTCCTGAGATTTTAGCTATTTTAGTTTTTCGCGATTTGTGGGCGTTAGAATGGGCATGGCGGGATGCAGGGTCGAAAAATCTTCCTTCTACCTGTTGAATACTTTTCAACGAATCTAATATACCCTTTTACTTTACTAGTAACGGGTATAAAAACAGAAGGTGTCGTCACTGCCCAAGCGGGGCCTTATAATCTACACATTGAGCTGCGATGACATCTCTTGAATATGTATGCTACGGAAAAAATAATACGCCTTGTTGACAACATCATCAATCTGCGCTATATGTACATTCTATGTCGCAATTTTAGTTTTTCGTTTTTCTACAATTTCAATATACCCTTTTACTCTACGATTAACAACGGGTATAAATATCATGTAGAACCAGTTTCTATGAAAATAATCATCGGGTACGAAAATTTCTTAAAACTAGATATAACAAAAAGTGGTTAAGGAAAACATACCATAGTCAAAAATAGAAATACGAGTATATAAACAATTTTATAATTATAAATATAACTTTCATTCATTTTTGCAGAGTAATGTTTATACTACAGCGTATTATTTTATCTAAATAAGAAATGATTGATAACATAGGCTACGAATACCTCTTTTAGAGAGATGAAATGGTTACGAATAACGTAACTGATTTATGTAATTTGCTTAGCATAAAAACTAAGTTTTTAAATAAATCATTAAAAACCGGTGTAGAATGTAAGATTACCATAGATTTATCAGGATTATATTGCCAAGCAAGACAGGAATTAATGAATTATGAACTATGGAAATGGATAGCAGGTAAAGCTAATCATGACGATTTTAAAGTATACAAAATAAAACAAGAGTTAACGCTATAGTCGGGTGCCGCGACTATAAGCCAGCCGATATTGATAAAGCGACAGCTTTTGTCAGAAAAAAGTATGTTTAACAAGAGTTAACGCTGTAGTCGAGTGCCGCGAATATAAGACACCCGTTACTGCTTTATACAATTTTAAAATATTCATTTTGCTAGTGGAAATTCACAAAGCGCCACCTATTGTCAGAGTAAGCATGTTGAGTAACTGATAGTGACGTCACAAGCCAAGTGAGGCCTTATAGCCATAATATTTTCATAAATAGCGCAATAATGTTGCAATTTGAAAAAGCTTTGGTAAATCGATAGATATTGACAGAAAAAAGTCATACAAGGTCAAACGAAGGCATTTATATTAATATTATGGACGCCACAGTTATTCGCGGCCGTTAGAGTGGGTGTGGCCGGATGAAAACTCGTGAAAAGTTGCAGTGGCATCTCTAAAATACGTGTTCTTAGGCCTTACTTTCTAGCTTTTATAGGTCCGGAGATTTTTGTTCCGGTTTGTGGGCGTAAGAATGGGCGTGCCGGATGCAACTTCGTGGAAAGTTGCAGAAGCATCTCTTAAATACGTATTCTTAAGCAAAATTTTGTAGCTCTTATAGTTCCCGAGATTTTTTTTTTTTTTTGGGTTTCGTGGGCGTTAGGGTGGGCGTTAGGGTGGGCGTTAGGGTGGGCGTCGCTAGATGGGAAAAACAATGCATTTGGGGCATCATAAAAACCCACATGGTTAATCCGAACTTTCTATCTCTCATAGTTACCGAGATATCAGCATTTTTAGAAAATGCGAAAAACCGTCTTTTAAGCCTTTTGGGCGTAAGGGTGGGTGTGGCCGGATTAGTACCACTATAAGATGCGCTGGCATCTAAAGATTATACATACTGAAGCTTTCTAGCTATAATAGTTCCTGAGATTTTAGCTATTTTAGTTTTTCGCGATTTGTGGGCGTTAGAATGGGCATGGCGGGATGCAGGGTCGAAAAATCTTCCTTCTACCTGTTGAATACTTTTCAACGAATCTAATATACCCTTTTACTTTACTAGTAACGGGTATAAAAACAGAAGGTGTCGTCACTGCCCAAGCGGGGCCTTATAATCTACACATTGAGCTGCGATGACATCTCTTGAATATGTATGCTACGGAAAAAATAATACGCCTTGTTGACAACATCATCAATCTGCGCTATATGTACATTCTATGTCGCAATTTTAGTTTTTCGTGATTTCGTTAGAGTGGGCGCAGCAGGATCCTGGAATATTCTTGCGCTGCGTGCTTAATCCTTACTTTGTATTTCTTTGGGGCAGGTTCTCACCTTGTGAAAAAATCATTTTTCTTTTTTTGACTTTTCGTGAAAATGTTTCAAAAATGTGCTCAACAAATTGTATATAAAAATTACAACATTTACAGGCTATGCCTTATTGGCAATGGATGCCTCTTTTGGAAATTTATGTCAATGTTATGTTGAACAGTCGATCTATTTACATAAATCGTTGCTTTTCAAAGCGGAACAATATTTCGTAATTTGTTGAAAATGTTGGCTATGAGACTTTACAAGGCCTTGACGTCACCATCAGTTATTAAACATGCCTTTTTTGACAAAGGTGAACCTGGTAAAATTATTCACACCATCAATTTCCGCTGGCAAAATAAATATTTCAAAACTGAATATCGGTTCTTCTTTCTCTTTTAAAATTGAATTCTAAATAGTGCGATAATATTATGGACGCGTTCAATTGGGCTGACGAACAGGCAGATGGACGGACGGACAGCCAGACATGGCTCAATTGACTTTTTATTCGAAAGATAATCTTGGGGAATTAATTTAATTAAGATTTCTGGCATATGACCGTTACGAATGAGGTCACAGATTCAGTTCCTGTGCTCGATGGTGGATGTACTCATTCGGGTCTTTCCCAATGTTAGTAGCAATAGCTTCTTCTGCGCGCACCGTACGGCGTCTCTGGGGATGCAAGTTTTCAATTAGAGTAAACGTTGTGCGAAAACGTTCCGTGGTAAATCGAACTAATTGCTCTAATGGCCGATTTTGTCGACGATAAAATGGACGTAGTGCGCGATATGTATTCCACACAGAACCTTTATTTTTTTATTCATGATGAATTGCCAATTCAAACTGAGAATAAATCACTTGACAGCTGTAAAATCGGTCGCCGTATTGAACAGTATTGCACACTTAAATTTCTTTACCTCTAAAATAAAAATACTCTCCCTTACTTTTACAAACAGATCATTTTAACGAACAATGTGTCTATCCTGTTCGCAGGACAAGTTGACCACTCTTTCAGATAGAAGATAATAAACGAAATTAATTGAGCGTGTAGCTCACAATGCCCATCTCACCTTTCACCAATCGATACACAGATTACTTGAGCTAGTACGGTGTTCTCGGTAGCTACCGTTGTATCAATTAGAACAAAGTATAAAGTACTCTGCATAATTTGCAAATCAATTTATTGTCAATTGAATAAAATATAAAAATTGAATAACTTTTTTTTTTATTAATTTTACTTTCTAATCAATGTTCACAAGCAAAATTCCCGTCATCCATGGAAATACTCCCCTAACTAAACTCAAAAGAACAGTTAATAGTTGCTGGTACCTTCAATTGTTTTGGCTTTTATGACAACTTGTCACATTTGACACATAATGATTGAGACACCTAGATATTAGCATGAGTTGTCACTGAACTTTATAACATTACTAATTACAACAAAAATCTTTAAAAACCTGCGGCACTTAACTCCATGTATAATTTTTTTGATAAAAATCATCCACTACGTTATTTATCTGGCGATGACGAGAGACAAGTAAACTTAGGACCACCCTAAGAAATGTTATAAATCCAGTGTTTGTTAGCAAACAAGATAATATACAAGATACTATTACAATTATTTCAATGATTCTTGAGTTATATTCAATATGTCAAGTACTTTTTTTTTTAGATTTATTTATTTAAATTTGTTTACTATTTCAATAACTTCTCAAAATAATTCGGTAAAAATGGAAACTAACTAATAAATGTCAATTAATAATAAATAAATATATTTTAGCGTTGGAAACATTATGACGCCTTTGATAGAACTGCTGGGCTTACGTCATATTGCAATAAAGAAGTCCTTAGTTGTGAATTGTCTGCAGGATTCCTTTGCCTAAGAACCAACCATCGAATTTGCAACCTAATTTGCACTATAAATACGCGGTGTGGCATCACTTGCATATCAATGTGTAAAAGCAAGAGGAAAAACAACCCTCCCACCGACTTAACAAGCTTAAAAATGTCCGACATAAAAAAGATTTTTACAAATAGGACTATAAGTTTAAGCTGGATGCCAATAAGACACGATAATGTGATTGTGCTCTATAAAGTTCATTTGGAAGGAAAATTTTGTAAAAATGTAGTGATACATGTTAAATGCACAACTTATGAAAACTGTCTAGAGCATATCCTTAGAAAGTCAAAAAGTTACATAATCATAGCCGATTCCATCCATATCTTAAGAGCGGTGTGCACTTTTCAGTCTATTTTTTTTCTAAAAACTGAAGTGGTGAACCTGTTAATTAAAACGTTAATAAGAGAAGTCTTTATAAAAAATAGATTTATTCAAAAAAATCTTACCCCTTTAAACAAAATCTGTCAAGCTGACTGTTTAAGTAAAACCTTTTGGAAAAAGTCAAAACTAGTTGTATGTCAAGGCGCACAAATAAACAGAAAAGTTTTTCTTTATCTAAAGAATTACAATGGGCCCCACAATTCTCAAAATATAGTCTTAAAAAATATTAAGAATATGATTTCAGATAAAAAATATGGACTATATTCAGCTGACATACTTTTTATTTCTGATATCATACAAACGATACTTAAAAGCATTTCATCCAATTTAGCTTTTCAGGAAACAAAAAAAAACGTTGTTAAATGGAGAATGTATTTTACTGCAATTTTAAAGATTTACCGCTCAATAATAAACGTTGACTTGGCCGTTACGAAATTATCAACTGAACTTAACGCAACGCACTACCTATTGAAATCATTGGACTGGTCTATAGACACTCTATCAACTAAATTGTTATCGAAACAAGAAAGTATCGGCAATGAAGATACAGCACCTGAACTTGAAAGTGAGAATATAGACTATGATGATATAGGAGTATCTGTACATATTTCAAAATATATTTTGTACTTCATAATTAATCCTAATATTGCTAATGTTTCTGGAATAACATTGATTAAAAATAATAAAACAACAGAAAAACGCCAAGAATTAAAAGGTTCATTTATAAATGACCATTACCGATTTCTTCTATCAAATCATGACATTATAGACTTCATTAAAGAACCCAACCTTCTAGTTGGAGTATATCTACCGATACAACTTCTAAGCATATTATCAACCAATAAAAGTGTCCCAATTGTTGTCATTAAGCTTTACTCAAACTACAAACTGTCCGAAAACTCGTTTGGAAAAAGGAAGATTTTAAGTCCTATAATATCAGTAACATTACCTGGATACAGCTCAATTCTCCCAGTATCTTTTCCACTTATCTTTAAATATACAATTAATGATGAACCAAATATATTAGGTGGTTGTCAATCCTGGAGCAATATGAATTTGGAAACTGAAAATATAATAACGGTGAACCACTTTGAAAATAGATATGAAGGTATTGTGCTCTGTCATACAAGGCATCTGGCGGCATCTGCCTATTTTGCAGAGAAAAACATTTCCTTCAGAAGCAATTTTAAAGTTAATAAGAACAAAATTCATGATAATGTTGCGGACATTAAATTCATGTTTTTCTACATACTTTCGTTTATGGTAGTAAGTTCCTTTTTTTTAATATGTCGTCATTTGAAACAAATACTGTTTCCTATGGCTTCCAACTAGTTTATATCAAAAATGAAGAAAGATATAAAGATTACCCATCATTTTTTAAAAGGAAATGTTTAATATATTTTATGTAATTTATTTACATTTTTAAAATAAAAAAAGAAAAATCTACATTTTACTGTGTATTAACCATTTACTCGAATGGTAACACGTAAGAAAGTATGTTTTGAAAGGTTTGGTATTGCTAAGTTTACTGCTTGTCCCAGTGTGCTGGAAGCTGGGAGCGATCAGCTGATCGTGGTGCGTGGGATCGCGAGAACCAAAGCGGGAAGAGGGCAAAGGCAGTCGTCTTCGGCAAGCGAGAGAACACGCACGTCGCATCTAACGCGGGACGCCATTTACATATGTGCTATATATATTAATAAACGTAAATTTTGTGAATTTATCTGTTAGTGTTTTGCATTGCCTGGGATCCCCTCTTACAATGACCCTTTGTTAGTCAAATACAAGGGGACACAATTGTTCATGGTGGCCCATGAGGGGAACTTGCAATCGCAAAAATAATCGAAAATTCATAATTCTGTGTAAATGAGCGCTGTTAGATCGCAACTGCGCTAAGTTTGCAAGTCGGCTCTGCATACCGCGAAAAGTGAAGAAGAAAGAGAACGGCGATACATAGTCGCAGCTACGGCATAACGGAATCACAGCTGCAGCTAGACTACAGGCCGGCGGCCCTGCGAATCACGGAAGAGGAGAACTGCGATACATAGGCGCAAGACGACAGTTTTTTTAAACTTTGGAGACGGTCGTTGATCTTCGCTTCGTCGTGGGGTGGATTCTGGTATACATAACTGAGTAAGTAGACAAGTTGTGTGCGAATTAAAATTTACTGAGTTTTTTCTATTAAATTATTATTTGGGGTGGTGAGTTGCGCGCGAAGTTCGGTTTTACAACATTGGTCAACATGAAGGCGGGATCGGATACTCCTACTTTGGAGCACCTGGTTAACTTGCAGGCGAATCGATTTCAGTCCGTGAAATCTCTGTTGCAAAATTTTAAAAAGGATTCTCAATCGAGGAAAACGAGGATTTACCTGAAGAAACGGCTGGAACAAGTTGAAGACTTACGAAGCGCATTTAGGGAGATGGATGCAGTTACCGTGAATCTGGAAGGATTTTCTGTGTTGGCCTATGCCACGAAGGATTTCCAGTCGGAGTTCGAGGAGCGGTACATGGATGCCTATTGCGCTTTCGAGGAGGAGTTGGACAAACTTGGACCAGAGGCTTGTGCGCCTCAGTCGCCAGTGTTTGGGGCCGCCGATGCGGAAGTGCGGCTGAACATGCCCCAGATGTCAGTTTCGAAGTTCTCCGGCGCGTGTGTCGATTGGCCAGGCTATTTTGATGCCTTCACGAGCCTAATCCACAACAACGCAAGTCTGAGTAGTGTGCAGAAGCTGCACTTTCTCAAGGAGTCGCAACCGAGAGACCGCGATAATGAAATCATTCAGATGCAGCTCACGGAAGGGAACTATTTGGTGGCTTGGGGATTGATGATCAAGAGGTACAACAATCCTCGCCTCGTTTTCGCACACCAATTGAATGTTATCTACGCATTGCCAAGGCTACCCTAGGCCCCGTATCTCAACAGCGCAGCCAGCCAACGACAGACCAGAACCCCGGCACATCTTACGGATGCTATTCAGCAACGTCATCGGATTGGTCGTCGAGAAATGTCCTTCTCGCCACTGCTCGTATCACCGTGCGGAACACGGTCAATGGACAGCGCGCTGTCATAAACGCCCTGGTCGACCAAGGATCGGAAGCAACCATTGTCTCGGAGCACGTGGTACAGTCCTTGGATCTGAAGCGATCTGGCACCCGAACATCTATTTTTGGGATGGGTCTTGGGGGCGGTCGGCGGTGCAAGAATACTGTTAATTTAGAAATCCGTAGTAATGTTAACCCTGACTTTTCAGTAGACGTTGATTCCGCGTATGTCCTCCATTCGGTTACTTCCTGCCTTCCGTGTCGCAGCTTCATGCCTCAGCGTTGGGACCATATACGAGGGCTCCCGCTGGCGGATCCGAACTTCTCACGATCGAAGCGAGTCGACCTCATCTTAGGTGTGGACCTGTTGGGGCAAATCATGTTGCCGGACACCAGAATCGGGCTGCCAGGCGAGCCTATAGCTCAGAACACTCACCTTGGGTGGATGCTAACTGGTTTGGCGGACGGAGTGAGGGAAGCGACCAAGGTCACTGTCATCGGGAGATCTTGGACACCGAGACATTGCTCAAGCCTTTCTGCGAGGTGGAGGCCGCTCAGGACCGTTCTTTAACATCTGAGGGGGACCTCTGGTGCGAAGCCTTTTTTCAGAAGACACATATTCGTCGATCGGATGGCCAGTACGTAGTACGGTTGCCCAACAAAACTTATATCGATCCAACTATGGTTCTGGGAAAATCACATCAGATGGCGCTGAATAGGTTCTTGCAGTTGGAACGGCGTCTGTCGAGCAGACCGGAGCGGTGGACCAAAATTTCGAAGAGATCGAGGAGTACTTTCTTTGCCCTCAAGCAAAGAGCGCCGGCGGTGGGCAGTTCGCTGATGCGTAGTTCTACGGATAGGCATGTACCTTCCTGCGTGCTGCCGCATCATGCGGTCTTTAAAAAGGAGCAGCAGTCGCTTTAACAAAGAATCGTGTTTGACGCCTCCGCAAGGACCAGCAAATGAAGATCTTTAAACGACGTGTTTTGGACTTGGCCTGCCCTTCAGAACGACTTGTCGCACGTCATACTAAATTGGCGGAAATATCGTTTCGGTTTTGCAGCGGATATCCAGAAGATGTATAGTTGTATAGATGTTCATCCGGAAGACGCCCAATACCAGCGGAGTTTATGGCGGGCGGGCGGAAATATATGTGGATGACATTGGAGGAGGCAAGGGATTTGCGGACAGAAGTATCGGGTGCGATAAAATCCGAGTGCTTTGAGGTGCGGAAATGGTCTAGCAACGAGTCCAGTTTCTTGCTCTCGATTCCTGCGGAGTATCAGTGCAGCCGGACTCTTTTAAACTGGGACACTACGGATCCTGTCAAGGCGTTAGGGATGTATTGGCTCCCGAATAAGGACTGCTTTAAATTTCAGGTCAATTTTGAGATTCCAGCTAGGTTTACCAAACGGATGATTTTATCGAGCATAGCTAGACTGTTCCATCCACTGGGTCTCATCGCACCAGTCATCATCGTGGGAAAGCTGATCTTGAAGGAGGTAACCATGGCAAAAAAAGTGCATGCAGATGGCACTCAGTCGGCGCTGGAGTGGGACGACGAGGTTCCTGACGCTCTCGTAGAACGGTGGCGAGCGTTTCGGGACGGGTTGCTGAGGATCGACCGTTTTGCGACGGTTCAGCGACATCTTATGCGGCCACGGTCTACTTAAGGCTCGAGTACGTTGACGGAGCATGCTATAGCTTACTGCTGGCCTCGAAGTCAAGGGTGACTCCCAAAAGGCCCTTGACTATACCTAGAACGGAGTTGCACAGTTAAAGTCAAGGTGGTAAAATGGCTTACTTCGGGTCGCGTTCATTCTGGATCATTCTTCGGCTGAAAATCCAGCAGACTTTGAGAAAAGGGGACTTTCTCCGGGTGAATAGAAGGGCTTTGGCCAGTGGTGGCGAGGCCATAAGTGGCTTACACGCAGTCCGAGTGACTGGCCTTCGAAGGAGTTCGAGCCAGGCAAAGGGGGCAAAGGTATGAGTTCACCACGCAGTCCCGTTCTCGTCGTTCGTTGGCAGATTTTTTACTTTCAGCCGGGCTGTCACGGCCTATGCGTTGCGGTTCAGTCACAATGCTGTCGGCAAGGGGGAGAGGCATAAGGCCCCTAACCATTGAAGAGCTCGACTTTGCTTAAGGGGCTATAGTGCGCATCGTGCAGCGGGAATCGTTTCCAATGGATTTGGCTGCAGTAAGAGAGAGTAAACCGCTACCTGCGCGAAGTAAGCTTTTAAGCTTGTCGCCGATCTTATTGGAAGGCATCCTGCGAGTGAGAGGGCGACTACGCCATTCTAACTTGCCATATGAGCGCCGGCATCCGATAATACTCCCAAGTTCCCATCATTTCACTGAGCTGGTAATTCGGCACTGGCATGTTTTGACTCTGCACGGAGGTGCGCAGCTGACTTTAGCGCATGCACGCCATCAGTTCTGGGTAATGACAGGAAGGTAGGTAGTTCGAAGAGTTGTGCGGAAATGTGTCCAGTATTTCCGTGCACAGCCCTTCGCTTCGGCTCAGCTCTTGAGAGACTTTCCGCTTCATCGAGTGAACCCCCCTAGTCGTCCATTCATTGCAACGGGAGTTGACTACGCAGGCGCTATAGAGCAGAAAGCAGCGCAAGGCAGGTAGGCAGGCACGGTTGCGAGGCACCAGCTTCTAAAAGGGGTACATCGCCGTTTTCATTTGCCTTTTTTTCGCGACTCCCGGTGCTTGACGTGCTCTAAGAATAGAGGAATATAGTTTCTAGTCATCCTAAGGGGTACATGGATATTCAAGCGGCCTAGAACGGCCTGGCTATCAATTTCACCATTTAGAAGATTATGGATAAAGACGACACCAAGCATAGTCCTACGATTAGCGAGGGATGGCAAATTGATTAGTAAGAGTCTACTTTTATAAGAGGGAAGGTGTATGCTTGCATCCCAGTTGTGACCGCGGAGAGCAAATATTAAAAAATTCTTTTAGATGGATTCAATAAGGCACTGGTCAACCCCATACTGGGGGTCCCAGATACATGATCCATATTCCAGAATCGGACGAACTAAAGAAATAAAAAGTGTTTTGGTAACATAGGGGTCGTTAAATTCCTTCGACCACATTTTAAAGAAACCAAGCACTCCTCTAGCTTTATTAACCTTAGAGGAAATTTCGTCGGAAAACTTAAGTTTTGCATCGAGTAAGATGCCAAGATCTTCAACTCATCAACTCGTCATTAGGATTTAACAAGTTTGCAGAGCACGATTTTTCACAATTATTAAGGTCTGATTGCAGTTTCATCGGTATATTGCAGGCGGAGTTTGACATCATCTGCATACATAAGTACTAGGGAGTTATTAACAACCAAGGGAAGGTCATTAATGAATAAGGTAAAAAGTAACGGACCACGGTGGCTCCCCTGAGGGACCCCGGAGGAAGCTTAGACTAAAGCAGACACTGAATTCTTAAAAAGAACTCGTTGCGTTCTACCTGTGAGGTAACTGCTAATCCAACCCAGGAGATCAGTAGGAAAACCGATGAGATAGAGTTTTTCTAAAAGAAGGCCGTGATTCACGGAGTCAAATGCTTTACTTAAGTCAGTGTAAATGACATTCGTCTGAAGTTTATTTCCGATAAGATAGAGTTTTTCTAAAAGAAGGCTGTGATTCACGGAGGCAAATGCTTTACTGAAGTCAGTGTAAATGACATCCGTCTGAAGTTTATTTCCGATAACATAGAGTTTTTCTAAAAGAAGGCCGTGATTCACGGAGTCAAATGCTTTACTGAAGTCAAAGTAGATGACATCCGTCTGAAGTTTATTTTGGAAACATGTGATCACGAAGGATGTTAGTTCCAGAACAAAGGTAGTGCATTTGGAAGCGGTGACTGGCCTCACCACAGAACATTTGGTAATAGCGCTGGACAGATTCACCGGGAGGAGAGGGATGGTTCAACACCGACGACTCACCTATGAGGAGTTGGCTACGGTGCTTATAAGCATAGAAGCATGTCTCAACTCTCGGCCGCTGTGCCCTATCACAGCGGACGCAGACGGATACGTTTGTTCGGGTTGTTACGCTTAAAACCAAGCAAGGCCGGTTGAAGCGTTCGGTGTAGAAACGTTGTCCACTGCCGATCCGATCATAAGCGCCCTCACATACACATATCAATTATAATTAACTTGTTTCTTGCGCACACTTCTTGTTTACTTTCCCATACTAGATTCTACCCCACAACCAGGATGGGCCGGACAAGCGCAGGTTTTTCATGCTAGGTCTAGCATTGCGGGCGGCATGTTAAGTTTACTGCTTGTCCCAGTGTGCCAGAAGCTGGGAGCGGAGAGCGATCAGCTATCGCTCTCGCACTTTGGGTCGATGCATGGGATCGCGGGAACGAAAGCGGGAAGAGGGCAAAGGCATTGGTTTTCTGAAAATCCTGACCCTTTGTTATCTCTTGTGCTATCACCCCTACCCTCAAGTGGTCGCTCATATCTGCTTCTGCGTGGAGGTGGGAACTCACCCCTACCTACAAGTTTGTGAAATTGAATTCTTTCTGCTTGTGAGCAGAGGTGCGAAAATTAATTAATTTAATCGTTTAAAGTATCGTTTAAAGTATATACCTTATTTGTCTTTTAAAGCGAACGGTTGTGTTTTTGGCCTTTGCGTGTTCTCGAGCGATTTAATCTTTGAATTTATTCCCGAATCACCTCGTTTTTGCTACTCTTTGCAAACGTTTATCTACTTGAAAAATCCGTCTTTGGATTCTGCGTCGTGTAGTGCATTTATTGTTATCTGTTTACATAAAGCATTTATTGCAAGCAAATATCAACAACTGTGGTCCGTATTCTAACATATTTTTTACTTTACTTTGTGCTTTTAGTAGCGGAACTTTCACCGCTTACCTCTCCAGCACAACATCTGTAGATCTCTTTTCTATATCTCCCAACGGCTTGTAGCTCTCGAAAACACACTCTCTTATAACTTGTACTCTCTTATAACGCCTCTCTCTCGCTAACACTCTCTCGCTTACTCTATTGCCCCTAACTGTTTCTCTCAAACTCCCTTTCTTCTTCCCTACAAAATTTTTCTGGCACAGTTGTTTACATGTTACTAATCATTTGCCAAAATGTCCGATATTATCTGTTGCATTAAAAAATGCAATAAAATTATGTCGGTTGACCAAGTAAGCGTCCACTGTTGGCTGTGTGATAACATTGCGCACTCCAAGTGTTAAGGGTTTAAGTCAGCCACCATTCCGGATGCTTTGGGTAATTCCGACACTGGCTTACACTACTGTTGTGATAGATGTCGTGAGGCCCAGAAGGAAATTAGATCTTTTATGCAGCAGACTAAAAATGGGTTCGGTCAGGTATTGGTTGCTTTTCGAAAAGCTAACGACCTGTTTTCTGCGCTGGACACTCAGTTCAACAATTTACAACCGTTGAATGAGTCTCCTAAGCGCAGAAAAACATCTCGTTTGCCGCCGGCGGTTACCGCCAGTAATGCAAATAACTCCCTTCTCCCTCCGTCTGATGTTAAACAGTCTCCTTCATTGCCACCGCTGCCGTCTACCACTCCAATCGTGATGACACCGGTAACAGCCCATATTTCGGATCCCGAAAATGTTGCTAAGGTGCGTAGGCATTTGTCCGATGAGAAGTCCGAGGTAGTCGCATTGGACCCTCCGGTGCCAAATGTTCTAGAAGCCCAAAAGAATTTACCCTTGACTCACCAGAGGAACTTAGGGTCCGGATTACCGGCACCTCTTGGTAGTATGGGTAAACCACCCGCCCGGCCAAAACCCTTGATTGGTATTCCTCTAGAGAAACACATTTTTGTTTCCCGGCTTTCCCCTGATACGTCCGAATCGGACAACTTAGCTTACATTCAAGCAAGGTGGAAAATATCACTAAATATAAATATTCCTGCGCTAGGAACGTGGCATCTTTCAAGATCCGTGTACCTCCGATGGCTTTTGACGATATCTGTTCGACCAATTTCTGGCCGCAACATGTTTTCGTTCAAGAACATCAACTTAAAAATAAAAAGAAGAAAAAATGTCGCCCTTTAGGAGTAAAGCTTCCACAAGTAAACGCTCCTGCCAACCTAAAAAACTAACATCATCCATTATTCTTTCATACCAGAATACAAGAGGGTTACGCTCTAAACTTTTTAATTTGTTCTCGGAAAGCTTCATACCAGGTCATTGTGTTTACCGAAACCCGTCTTATTCCAGAAATCCTTAATTCTGAAGTTTTCTAAATCTTTCTAAATCTAAAACCTTTCCGTCTTTGCAATCGTTTGGAAAATCTACTGCAAGCACGGATCAGGAAATTGCCGATCTTTTTGCACAGTTTTTTCAAACTACCTATTCACCTTTGTTAATAAACGCGCAGACTTACGCTTATGATATCCCCCGGTCTAAGTTTATTTCCCGATCCACCTTGTCGGAATGTGGGGTTATAAAGGATCTTCAGAATGTGAAGCCAGTCTTTTCGCCAGGTCCAGACGGGGTACCGGGCTGTATGCTTAGGTACTGCTCTGCTACCCTGGCCAAACCCCTTTTAAAATTATTTAACCTTTCCCTGGAAACGTCCACGATTCCCGCTATCTGGAAAGAGTCCCTTATCATTCCCCTTCACAAGAAGGAACACAAATCGGATGCTGAAAATTACAGAGGTATATCTAAACTATCAGCAATTCCGAAACTTTTCGAAAAAATTATTCGGCCTCACTTGCAGCACTAGAGTAGATCCGTCATATCTCCATGCCAGCATGGCTTTATGAAACAACGATCTACCACTACCAATCTTCTGGAACTAACATCCTTCGTGATCACTGGTTTCCAAAATAAACTTCATACGGATGTCATTTACACTGACTTCAGTAAAGCATTTGACTCCGTGAATCACACCCTTCTTTTAGAAAAACTCGATCTTATCGGTTTTTCTACTGATCTCCTGGGTTGGATTAGCAGTTACCTCACAGGTAGAACGCAACAAGTTCTATGTTTCCTCCGGGGTCCCTCAGGGGAGCCACCTCCCTCCACTCCCTAGTACTTATTTATGCAGATGATGTCAAACTCTGTCTGCAATATATCGATGCCTCCTACCAGGTGAAACTGCAATCTGACCTTAATAATTTTCAAAACTGGTGCTCTGCAAACTTATTAAATCTTAATGGCTCTAAATGCAAAGCAATAACCTTCTGACGCCTAAGACCTAAAGTTGCCACTTATACTCTGCATGGTGTAGCTCTGGAAAGAAGTAATGCCGTTGAAGAATTTTTTAATATTTGCTCTCCGCGGTCTTAACTGGGATGTAAATATACACCTTCCCTCTTATAAAAGTAGACTCTTACTAATCAATTTGCCATCCCTCGCTAATCGTAGGACTATGCTTGGTGTCGTCTTTATTCATAATCTTTTTAAGGGTGAAATTGATAGCCAGGCCCTTCTAGGCCGCTTGAATATCCATGTACCCCTTAGGATTACTAGAAACTATATTCCTCTATCCTTAGAGCATTGTAGTTCGAACTTTGCCCAACATGAACCATTTCGGGTACTATGTTCAAACTACCATGATCTTTATAACATTACTTCTAACTCTTCTCCTAACACTTTGAATGTTTCGATACTAATCCATTTAGCACAAAACTAACTTTCCTAGTATCTTGACTAATCAACTCGGATCTATCCCCGTGTTACGACCCGTTCGTCAGACGGCAGCGCCCCTCGGTCGGTTGGGCGGGAGGTGGGTTGCACGTCAAGCAACGGGAGTCGAGAAAAAAAAATACCATTGAAGAGGGCTTCAAAAATGGCTTTTAAGGGTAGTAGTGTCAAGGGAAAAAGGAGTGAATTACGAACGTAACTATCGATCTTGGAAAATCCCAAAAACATTATACCTATCCTAGCCACTGGTTGTGCACTCCGCTATATGAGATGGCAACCAGAGAACGGCAAGGGTACACCCAGACAATAAGTGCACCCGAATCATTTGTGCCTTTTCGGCACTCAGAGTGTGATCGGCACCCTTAAATAAGGGTTGGTGTCTTGCACAGCTCATTTCGAATGTGCACTTGCGCACCATGTACTCTCTTGCACAGACACCCAACACACTTATAGCAAATAAAGGGAGTGTCTGAAACACCCATGTTTTTGGGATGAGTGATTCGGGTGTCTTTAACTGATCTGAGTGTTTCGGGTGTCTTCAACTGATCTGAGTGTTTCGGGTGTCTCCAACTGATCTGAGTATTTCGGGTGTCTGAGGGTTGACCAAATAATTTTACATGAAAGGAAGGAAGGAAATTGAAATAAACTTACGCTGCGTAGGCATCTCAAGAACCGGCATGCGTACTTCCCACTTTGTAAGTACTATTCCAATTTGTCTCTATTCGTTGCTTTTTAGATGTAAGTTTTCGCTAATTCAAAAACATTTTTCGTCACAGAAAACATGAACTAGTTGTTGTTCGTGCATATTCTTTATTGGAAATTTGGTTCCATCCGTATATTCTGTATTGTTAGTCTCGGGGCAAAGGCCGGGTTCGAGACCCATCTACTGCAAGTCTTCGCAAACTACATCAAAACAAATTCTGGATGGAAAACGATTACATGCACATAACCGAAGGGTACCTCTTTTGGCAAGTACTAACTCTAATAAGCACTTTTTACTTTTTGCAATGGAAAATGAAAAAGGTATGTTAATGTTCTTCCCACCGTTCGTTACAAACAGTTTCATTTTTTATTAAAATGTTGTCGGTCATGCTTTGCAGCAATGCAAGTCAAGCCATTGCAATATCTGTAATATAAATCACCACCACCTTCGATTCAGCGTCGCAGTTCAACTTTGTTTAATCTAGTCTTGCACCGCGAATCTTTACCCAGATTTGAGAAGGAAGTTGATATCTTTGTTCAGTCTTGGGATTCTGACAATCGAGTCTTTTTTACCACAGTTGTCACAACAACTATAATGGATTACCAGCCGCGGCTATATTTCCATAAATGTCTCCTCCGGCTTGGGACGGGCAAATTAATGGAAGTTATTTAGCTGAAACGCTTTCGAATCTTCACAACACCAAGGATTATGGGATCGTCTTTGGGTGTTTTGCCAAATGGATCAAATTGTTATGCATTAGTCATATCAGTGAAGCAAAGCACTCTTGAGGGAGAGTCGGAAAAAGTCAATAAAACGATTCTTAAGTTTTATGATAGAGGCATTGGCATTGCATAGGCATAGGCATTGTCACAAACTTTGGACTCATTCGGGAGCCAAAGTCGGACCATTTCGTATTTAACTTTTCGACACAGCCTCGAGATTGGCCATCATTCATGCTTTTTGACTTTTCAGCTTGGATGGCTTGCACAATTCCTGGCTTGGGTCCTCTGTCTCTCTCTCCACTGTAATGTAATCTCCACTGTATGTAAGAATAAAAAGTCCACTTCTGCTCCCAAATCCCAAGATTGGAAACAACAGTTTATAAAATGACGCCCGAGGGGCGAGAGAAATTAAGTGTGTGCTAAGTGGTTTAGTAAAGCAATTTTTAAGTTCGTATGAGAAGTATTAGATGTAATGTGGTAGAGGGCATTGTAACTCGAACATAATACCTTAAATGGTTCATGAAGGACCAAGAACGAGCTGCACTGTCTGAAGGATACATTGTACATACAATACATTATACACATTGTAGCTTAAGCAACATATTAGGGCTAAGCTATCAATATCTCCGCTAATAAGATTGATAATAAAGACAACGCAAAGCATTGCCCTGCGGTTAGCAAGGGTCGGTAAGTTTATTAATAGTAGTCATCTTTGTCCTCTTCGTAAGGGTCATTGAATTCTTTCAACCATTTTTTAGTAAAACCTAGCACACCTCTGGCTTTATTAAACATGGAAAATGTGGGGACGGAAAATGTAAATTTTGCATCAATAGGACACCGAAGTCGTCTACTAGCTTAATTGTATCTAGGGTTACACCACAAAGTGTATAATTGGATATTAACGGTACCAATGCAATCACTATCCAAAAAGTGTCATTACTGACAGCCAAATCAAAAGTAGCTCCCCTCAAGAAGAAAACTTTACCTCTCCTTCAGTTGTGTGCCTAATGGTTTGCTTTAGAAAATACAGTCCGTTTCGTCGAAACTGATGTGTCTCAGAGTTTTCGTGTGGGTTTTCCGATTCATTTGAAACTGCAAAAAAGTTTTACAGTCTTACGAAAACGCCAAGAGAACTGAATTTTGCGTTCGAGAAGATTGTTGAAGTTATACAATTTCGCCGAATATTCAAAAGTTAAAGTTTCGTGCAGGAAGATAGATTATATTGGTGCTTCTCGACGTTGTTGCGAGTTGGTGGTCGGTTATTTATTGCTCCTATTCCGTACGAATCAAATTTCCGTTGTGGCTCGCAGTTATTTAAATCTTACGTGTTATACCTGCACGTTACGAACTGTCACGCTGGTCTTTGAGCTCTTGTAAGCTGTTGGCTTCACCGACCTCGACGCTTCCAAACCAGATCAGCCCAACCTACTTACGGCGATCACAGGTTTTGGCAGCGAAGGCCCCGGGAGTATGTCTCGAGCCTGCAGACGCGGCCAAAGTGGAACCAGGAGGTCCCAAATTTCGATGTAAGAGCGCTCGTCGTCGTAGATGAGGACAGCCTGCCTCGTGGTGGCGTTAAACGTCGGCGCTGATGGGAAGTGGCGGACGTGAAGACAGCGGAACGAACCTACTGGAGCATGCTGTCAGGAAGGACGTCGTCCCTTCAGAGGAGGCGGTGTTCGTTCAGAGTTAAGTTTCGTTCTATGTAAAGAAGGGAGCAAAGCCTAATGAAGCGTTTCGCTCAGTCGAAGTTGGTCGCCGCTATCCCTCTCTCATTTTTGTCTTCATAGAATAAGATAATTTTAGTTGAATAAAATCGTCGACCTGCTTAGTTTTATCAAGGGTTGCACCACAAAGTGCACAAGAGGTTATTAAGGGCTTAGAGCGACAGAACCTACACTTAGAGCCATCAAGTAAAGTTGTTTAGGCCAGATTGCAGTTTACCTTGGTAGGACGCATCTTTATTGAAAATTAAGAAGAGTTTTTATTAAAGTTTATTTTGTGAAATGCAGAGTTTATTTTTAATTATTATTTTTAAATGGACTTAGCGATAACGAGAAGACACAGAGCGTGCTTACGAAAAGGAGTTTCGATTCGAACTGATATATTCGACTAACATTATCTTATATTATCGACAGAAGACACAACGAGAGAGGGAGAGAGGAGAGCGGCGGCCGAATTCGTCTGAGCGAAAAAGCTTTATTGGGCCCCGCTTCCCCTCTTTACACTGAAAGCACGGAATGACCAAACGAATTGGAAGGTCATTTATGAATAATATGAAAACAAGACAGGACTAGACATCCTTCAATAAAACACGTCCAGTCAGATAACTTTCAACCCATCTAAAAAGATTAAACTGGAATCTAATTAAGTCGAGTTAATGTACAAGAAGTGAGTTTACAGAGTCAAATGCTTTACTACAGTCAGTGTAGATTACATCTGTCTAAAGACTTTTTCGAAACCTAGTGACATAAGATGTTTATTCGAGTAAAAAAACCAAACCAAAAACCATAAAACATGCCGATATGGAGATATTACTGATCTACACTAGCGTTCCAAATGGATCACAATCATTTTCTCAAAGAGTTTTGGAATTGCTGATAATTTAGCTAATTTACCTCTATAATTACCAGCATCCGAAGTTTTCCCTTTCTCGTGTAAAGGAATGATGAAAGATTCCTTCCAAATGGGGGGAAACGCAGACGATTTAAGCGAGAGATTAAACAGTTTGAGAAGAGGAGTGCACATGGAAGACGCGCAGTAGCTAAGAACTCACTAGGGAACGCCGTCGGGGCCTGGGGAAAAGGTCGGCTTAACACTTTGAAGATCCTTAAGAATACCACTCTTAGACAGGTTGTTGAAGGTGAATATGTGGTTTGAAATAAACTTGGCGAACATATCGGCAATTGCCTGATCAGGAAACGACCTTGGGTTAGGCTTAACCTGTCAATATCTGAGATAAGAGTATTGAGTTTAAAAAAGTCGGAAAACAGTGAACTTCTTTGTAGGTTCAGTCACTTGAAATGGTCCAGCATCGATCGCCAGCTTCAGAGTGGGATGATAATGATCTTCAGGGCGTGTAAGTGGTGGAACCCTAGATATAAATACGGAGTCCGAATCTGAGATCATAGATAGACCGACCCAATGAGTTTTTAACATGGAGCATTTGTTTCAGGGTTATGTCTAAAATAGCTAAAAAAAAATGGTGATATGAGGAGGGTGTTAAAGCTAAACTATTTTCATTAGTGGACCAGTTAATTGTGATATGTTAAAATCACTTGTAAAAGTCACTAGTAAAGCGGCCGTACACCGCTACGTTCAACTCATACATAAATGGCTCGGACTTGGGAGAGTTAAGAACTCGTAATAAATAAAAACCCAATAAGGAAGCGAAAGTTTAACACAAATGAATTCGATATCACCGAATTAAAGAATTCGGATACGAGCTTAGAGTCTACAGAAATTAACACCCCACCACCGGATTACTGATCGATCAAGTATGTTACATACCTACTCGGAAAAATTTCAGAGCTACGAATTTCCGAAACTAGCCATGTTTCGATAAAAACAATTATTTGGGATGCAAAAGAAAGACTCTCAGGAAAAAAGGAGGAAGTTTTACCGCCGGAGGTCGATTTATTTTCTTTTTTTATGTCAGGGTCGATGCTCTTGGACGATCACTCACACATTTGAACACATTTTGTCTAATTCCACCGAGGGGAAGAGTATCTTAAATGATAATACTTTCTTATTATAATGATATTAAATTATTTAAAATTTAAGGCATCAATTTATATTGATGTCGGATCTCATTTCCCTTTGGGTTCCCTGACAACTTTCACCGAAAACCCTGTCAAAACGTCCAATACGGTGGCACGTAGATTGGCACATTTGGCATGAACCACATTATCGCACAGCCAACACAAAACGCTCGGCTGCTTTGTTGAAATTATTTAATTACACGATTTTAAATAGCAGACAATTTCAGACATATTAAGAGATAATTTTTTTTTGAACACTATTAAATCGAACAAAGACCACTGTGCAAGAACTAAGGGAATAGATTAAAAACAAGATAAATTTTAGATATGCATACAATAAATATACCATCTCAGGTTGGTATTGTTTCATTTATCTATACCTGCGATAGCATAGTTTTTATACCAATTACGCGTAGAGTAAACGAATATGTTGTATTTTGTTAAAAAGTATGTAACAGGTAGTAAAATGGAAAATTTCTGCAATATAGTTTTTACTCATGATCCATTGCTGTTCTAGAGACTGTTTGGCGGGTATGGCGAGGAATAAAAACAACAGCAGGCTCCGAGGAATCCCATGTGAAAACCAAGAAGTCGAAAGTAAAAAAAAGTGTTCAAGTAGTAGAAGACCATCATTGAAGAAACCTCCACAAAGAAGAAAATCAAAACTCAAGGAAAGGTGAAAGCAAAGTCTGATCTAACGCGGGACGCTCTATACAAACTTATATTAACCTTATCGCAAAATGATCGAATTATTAAACTTTTTTTAATTTATCAAATTGGTGTTTGCTTTGCCTGGGAACCACTCACTATACACTAGTGAGTCACACTATAAAACCTATGTTTAACAGTGTGCTTTTGTATCGGATTCTCTTCCCACCCAGCCAGAATCAACATACCGAATAATTATCCTTAAAATTTTCATAATAGAAAGTTATTCTTACATCAACAGTACCTGTCTTTAAAAGTCACTTAAATAATAATTAAAATAATAATAATAATAAGTATAATCACTGTGTTTTATTTGGTCAGCATCACTGGCAACAAAAATTTAAACCATTATCGATTTTGGACGCGGATAAGCTGAGATAAGTCGCTGATCTATCGGCTCATCTCATCGCATCGCTGCAGAAAATAAACACACATTAAATCAAACATCTCGGCATTTCGTTTAACACCGTTCCGGCATCGCATATTTTTTGTGTATAAGATTTAAACCGGACAAAGGCCATCTTCGTAGTACTCCAGGTTGCGGCATTAAATTAGTTTTTGAGTCATGGGCCAAATTCAATGATAGCGAATGAAGGTGGCAACAATTCGATCCCTGGAGCCGACTATGATTATGACAGAGCCTCAGAATTACTGACTTTGCGTTTTGATAATATATTAGACACAAGTTCGGTCATTATGCAAGCTAACAGGTGTGGAGAAGGGATGCGCAAGTGGTTTGCGTCTTCTTGTCTTTGTCAAAATGCCTATCATTTTTAGGATTTAGCAAGCAAAAAGGCAGCATCTTTGTTTAAATTGTCTATGAAAGGGACACAGGTTACAACAATCCACTGACCGTGTGTGGCTTTATGTCCTACGTTTCCAATACAATTCAAACAACCCTGATATGTTATGACATCTCTAGAATATGCTTAGTTATTGGTTTTTCGCATTTTTTAGTCCCTATAGGGGACATTACCGGATTCTGATAAAACAAACACTCGCTGCGCAGCCATATTAAGAATCCCAACTTTCTATATCTTACAGCTCCCGATATCTCAATGTTCATGCAGCTAGAAGATCATGGCAAGCACGACTTGGTTATTAATAGCCTTAAAAAAAACAAAAATTTTGGACAAATTGCGATTTATTTCTCAACATAATCTCCCTTTAGCTCGACACACTTGTCCCAGAGATGCTCAAACTTCTTTAACTGCAAAATAGGCCTCTGTGGCGGGGACGACCTTCTCATTCGACGCAAAATTCTGTCCAGCTGGTTGCAGTTCGTAGCCCAATTTTACCAATTTGGCCGTGGCGAGGGCCGAAGTCTGGGTGAGTGTTTGTTGTCCGGATTGAGCCAACGCGGCACTCATCGCGCCGACAGCTTCCATATGTCCAAAATTTTAGGCAGGATATGACCCCCGCGGTCTTTTGAGATGCCTACTGTCTCAGCTATCCCGCATATCTTCAATCGGCGGTCTGCCGTTATACTGTCACATACTTTTCAATGAATACAATATACCCTTTAACTCTAGGAGTAACGGGTATAATAATATATATTATACTGTCACATACTTTTCAATGAATACAATATACCCTTTAACTCTAGGAGTAACGGGTATAATAACAATTTAAGGATCATTCTTTTAATGGATATAATTAGTAATATTGTGGCACTCCACCTTTAAGCTTGCCTATATGTTAACCTGCAAAAGCCTTTTTGTATTATTTGTTCTTATTGTTCCTACAAATGGTTTGATCTTGGCTTGTAAAACTCAAACAGATAGGCAGTTACAAGTGAAAGAATGCAGGAGAGCGGGAGAAAACTTATTTCTTATTTGCACTAGACATTGCTTGAACAACACAAGCAACTAATCGGGTAAACAGTTAAATCCACTATAAACAGATCGGGAGAGGAAAAAGTGCATATTTTGGAATTACAAAAAAAAAACGTAAATTTAAGAATATAAATATAATATCAGTGAAATAAATGGATAAAAGGAGCAAAATTGCAAGCCTAGATTTGCTAAATTAATAACACTGGTACTTATACTACAAAACAGAAAGTAAGCCTAACCGATCGAAAACGACGCTAGATCGAAACTGACTATACAATTTCTGTTGGTCAAATAGCTGTGGAGGACCTAACATTAATCTATTAATGTCAAAGAAAGCGAATTGATACATATTTTGTCAAGTGCTTTTAAAACAAATTATCTTGTTACTATGTGGTCTCGGCTGATCAGAGGTCGTCAGACAGGCTCAAACCAATACATTCCCGCCACCATGCTGTTCGTTCAGGGATAGGTTTCTTCCAGTGTAAAGAGGGGAGCGGGACCCAATAATAATGTTGAGCAACTAAGAATTTTTAGTTGCTATAAAATAAATAAATCGTGGCAGTTTAATTTCCAAATTTTATTACGAATTCAAATCAAAACCAAATCAACTCCGCAACAAACCCCGCCGTATGTAAGAAGTACAGCTTAACAACAAAAACTTCTAGCAGTTCTACAAAAGTAACAGTAAAGCGCATGCGAAACTGGAACAATCAAAACAAACTAGAAACTGCTGAAAGACCCTTGCTGAATGTATACTACCCTTCCAAATTTGTAATCGAATTAAACAAAAGTTAATACGCTCTTCGAATTAAAAAAAAATTAATAAATAATAGAACATGGATAGCAAAGAAACCGAAGCGCTCAAAAATAAACCCGATAGAATAATAACGTTCCGCGAGGAACTGGTAGAAACTGCCGTAATTGCAAAGTCATGACTGATTTCGCTAATAAACAAAGGCAGCGGAAAGCACTCTGAATTTTAAAATCTTTTAAGCCGAAACATTTGTTGACAAAGATGGCACTATGCACGATATTGAAAAATTCAATCATATAATATCGTGTCTGGCTGGCGACGCTTCAGGCACAGTCATGTCATTCCGAGTCACTGCGGTTAATTTTCCCAAAGCCCTGGCTAGCATGAAGCGGGTGTACGATAATGATTATTTGATTTTCTTCGTTAATATATCGACACTTTTCAATCTGCCGAAAAGGTCCCAGCCATCAGCTACAGCGTTGAAAAACCTGATCGATACAGAAAGAGCCTATATGATTCTCTGATGTCTATTGGGGATGACAAACGGAAAACGAATGCCTTCATTCATTACTAATGAGCAAAGTAGATGAGGAACTTCTCTTCACTTCTCTTTTTGACCGAATTTGAGACGGCTTTAGACAGGTGATACCAGCACATGGTGAGCACCAGCGTGTGGAGGGTACCTGAAAATATTCGATTGGCAGATCCATTATTTAAAAAAATGGGCATTCTTATCGGGGCAGATTTATTCCTTGAAATTCTGTCATTTGGCCAGATTAGGCATGGACATTGGCTTCCTATATTACAAAAAACTGTTCTCTGCTGGATAGTGTCAGTTAGAGGTGGAGAACTACCGATAGTAGGCGCTATCGATAGTCGACGATAGTTTATTTTAAATCATCGATAGTGTCTATAGCTTAGCCCGCACACAGAATGTGCTAGCGTCGACGTAATTGTAACGAACGGACTCGCGCCTTTCGATTGAGAGCGCATAGCAATGTATATAAGTACATTCCTTTATACATAAGTATATAGGTACATAGCCGTCTCTCTGCCGCCGCCAGCGAGCAGCGCAGCTGCTGAACTTGGAAATGCAATTCCGCATGCATGAAGCCGAAGACCAGTGCGAAGACCAGCCCCGGACACCTTCGCCTTCGAGGGAGCGTCAGCGTAGCCAAACCGGCGACGACCAGCTGACGTAGAAGGAAGAAAAAGAGCTGGAAACAAAATTTTTTTAACCCATGCACTGCGTTGCATAATTTTTTTTTGATTGCACTACGATGCATATTTTTTTTTATATAATATTATATTTTGTAAAATTGAGCGGAACTTTTTCTGCCCGATTAGACGTGTAGTCCGTAAAGCTATGCAAAACACTAGGTAGGAAGTTTGTTAACTTAAGTGCGCACCTAGAATCTAGGAAAATGAAATAACAAAAAAAAAAATAAATATAAAAATATTTCAATATATTCTTCTTACAAAGTATGGCTAAACTAAAGGCATTGAATGGAACAAACTGTACGGGGAATTATCAAACATTGAAACTGATTTTAACAGATCATACAAGTCACTAACCCAGAATAGACCTTTCCAAAAGAACACGGTTAGGAAGCATGTTGAAATATTAATAGAGTGCTTTAATGAAGCGCGAATGCTAATACATGATCATAGGGAAAGATTAAATCAAGATCGAAACTTTTGATACGACTACGATCTAATTTAATATTTGCTAAACAAAAGTTCAGTTTAGAAATATCGGTACCAACCGTTCTAAGCACTCCAATATCAGTTGACACCGCACTTGACCCGAAATCAACAGAAACGAACAAATCGGAGACAGAAGAGCTTCCCGAAGTAAACCTCAAAATAGAAGATGAAGAGTTGAATAATCTTACTATTCCGGCGGTATACACTGATCTGGACAATTCAACAGATTCAGATACTTCGAGTGTAGTAGAAAACAAAATAAGTAACTCTATCACAATGGCACAATCAAATATTGATTTTATTAATACATCATCCAAGCTTATGCCAGTTTTTGATGGTAAGGCTGAAAATTTAACAAGTTTCATTGATGCTTTACAAATAATAGAATCAATAAAAGGCGAGCAGGAAGAATTAGCTGTCTCCATAATTAAAACAAAGCTAAAAGGTGTCGCTAGAAATCTATGACGCCCGGGGCGCATAAAAAGGAGAATAATATATAAGAATTAGGAATAGCCATAGAGTCAAGTCATGAAGTATGTAGGATAATTTGTTCATAGTTTTAAGGAGAAAAAGACACTGAAGTATTCGCTTGTTGATTTATTAAATAAATAAGATTTGAATTTGAATGCGCGGGCGCGCCTTAGTGAACCACGATCGGTCACACCGCCGGGCCGAACGGTCACACTACATAAAGGGATTTTCGGAAACGGCCACACTGGCGGCAACCACAGGGTATATACGGAGGACCGGTTTCTGGGAAGAGTCACTTGTGCGGTGGATCTCACCCAGGTAAGATCAGCCCTCTCCCGCAGTTGGGCACCCTCACCAGCACTAGTCACTTTTGGTCAGATTTAGCCTCAGGCTAAATCTAATAAATTCGACCTCGGTCATACCGAGGGAGCGCTGCCATCGGCCACTCGCCGATGCTTGCCGCAGCAGATCCACGGGATCACTGCCAGGCACTTTCGCAACAGCCTTACCCGGCTTGCCCGGTCGGACCTTAAGGGCCTCGCGTCATCTCTCGCAAGAGTCCCACAGGGACTTTGCATTTCTTACGCATCGGACCTCAAGGGCCTCGCGTCATCTCTCGTAAGAGTCCCACAGGGACTTTGTGTCTAGTTCGCGTCGGACCTTGAGGGCCTCGCGTCATCTCTCGCAAGAGTCCCACAGGGACTTTGCATCTATTACGCGTCGGACCTTAAGGGCCTCGCGTCATCTCTTGTAATAGTCCCACAGGGACTTAGCATCTATTACGCGTCGGACCGTAAGGGCCTCGCGTCATCTCTCGCAAGAGTCCCACAGGGACTTTGCAGATCTTACGCGACGGACCCCAAGGGCCTCGCATCATCTCTAGCAACAGCCCTACCGGGGCTTTGCATCGCTCACACGTCGGACCCAAAGGCCTCGTGTCATCTCTCACCCGAGACCCACTGGGTTTCTAGTCATTCTTTATCATACCGACTCCATAGTCTTTTCCTCATTACATTCACACTCGCTCGCGTAACCGGCCCTCGGGCCGTCACCCATTCTCTCGTTTCCATTTTGTCTCTTCTTTCTTTAGCTAGCGGATCGCCCAGACGGTCTGGCCCTGTCCCCACACGGCCTCCCCTCCCGGTCCCGCAGACCGCCCGGCGACGGCCAGCCGAACCTTGTGAATTAACTCTATAACCCTAGAAATGAAATAAACAACTAAGATATAGTCTAACTTAACCGAACCAGCTGCGTCCTTACTCTGGGTGGAACCTTCTTTTCCAGCAACCACGCCTGACATCAAACTAAATGTTGGAACGAACTGCTGGTATCCGGTGAACTGTCCCAGGCACCCCGAAGCAGGACCGTTACAAATCTAATAATGAAACAAAAAATACTGAAGTGATTTCCAGACTAAGAGGCAACGTCAAAGGCGTAACTGTAGAAGTATTATCAGCGAAGCTGATGAACCTACAGCAGCGCAATAAAACTGCTAACCAATATACATAAGATATTGAGCAGATGACGAAAGCCCTAGAAGGTGCATATAGAACAGATGGTTTACCTTTAGAGCTAGCCAGAAGTTATTCCACGCAGCTTGCAGTCAAAGCAATGACTAAATTGCACAATCGATAAGGTAAAACTTATCATGCAAGCTGGCACCTTTAGTACTATGAACGATGCCGTTTCCAAATTTGTCAATAGTTGCACTGAAGCAACTGGACAGTTAAACACCTTCCTATATTTCAAGAATTATCCACAGCGCGGCTCAAATCGCGGACGTCGAAATTATAGAGGTAATTTTCGTGGTAATCACAATAACTATAACAACAATTACCAAAATAACCATGGAGGACGAGGCCAATATAGAGGAAACTATAGAGGCGGTGGTAACTCGAACAGAGGCCACAATGGCAATAACCAAAGCAATGTCAGAATTACCCAAAATACTAACCAAAACACATCGGAAAACTACCAAAGCCCTTTAAATACTCAACAATAAAAGAAGTCAGAGTTCACACCATTAATCTCAGCCAAAATATATTCGTTTAATTTTTCAATGTAGCTTAACTTATCTTTTTAATAGACACAGGTGCAGACATTTCCATTTTAAAAGAAACTTCGGATAACTTCCAAAACATCCAAGATGATGACATCATATACATAAAAGGCATAAGTCAAAAAATAATCAAATCCCCAGGTTTAGTTTCTATGGACATACAGACACTTAAATACATAATTCCACACGATTTTCATATATTTTATATCATATGACATCATATACATAAAAGGCATAAGTCAAAAAATAATCAAATCCCCAGGTTTAGTTTCTATGGACATACAGACACTTAAATACATAATTCCACACGATTTTCATATCCTAAATTCACATTTCCCAATTCCATGCGATGGAATAATAGGCATCGACTTTATTAAAAAATACAACTGTCAATTAGACTTCAAGCCATCTAAAGATTGGCTTATAATTAGACCCAATAATTTAAAATTACCAATTAATGAACCAATAGCTTATAGTTCTGACAATAATTCAATACTTCTGCCAGCAAAATCCCAAGTTATTCGGAAAATTGAACTTAGTTCAAAAGAAGACAGTGTATTAATTCCAAATCAGGAAATTCAGCATATTATTTATGTTGCAAATACCATAGCAACATCTAATAATGCCTTCAAAAGACTATTAAACACAACCATTACCGACCAAGTAGTCAGTACAGATAAACTAACATATGAATCATTGAATTGAATTGTCACCAGACAATAGAAAACAAGAGGAAACGCTATAGTCGAGTGCCGCGATTATAAGATACCCGTTACTAATTTACAAAATTTTAAAATATTATTTTGCTGGTGGGAATTCTCAAGGCGCCACCTATTGTTAGAGGAAGTATGTTGAGTATGCTTATAGTGACGTCACTGCCCGTGTGAGGCCTTATAACATTATTTTCTTTATAAATAGCGAAATAATGTTTCCGATATTAACAGAAATAAGTTATACAAGGTCAAACGAAGGCATTCATAATAATATTATAGACGCCACAGTTATCTGCGGTGTGTGGGAGTAAGAGTGGGCGTGGCCGGATGCAACTTCATGGCAAGTTGCACAGGCACCTCCCAAATACATCTTTCTAAGCAAAATTTCGTAGCTCTTATAGTGTTTGAGATTTTTGCATTTTTGGTTTTTCGGGTTTTGTGGGCGTTATAGAGGGCGTGGCTTGATCGGAAAAAAACAATTCACATTGGGAGCATCATAAAAGCCTACACGCTTAATCCGAACTTTCTATCACTTATAGTTACCGAGATATCAGCTTTTCTATAATATACGAAAAACTGTCTTTTTGATAATAGTACCACTATAAGCTTTTCTAGAAAATCCGAAAACCGTCTTTTGATCCTTGTGGGCGTATGGGTGGGTGTGGCCGGATAGTATTACCATTATAAGATGCGCTGGCATCTAAAGATTATACATACTGAATTTCCACTTTCTAGCTCTAATAGTTCCTGAGATTTCAGCGATTTTAGTTTTTTGCGATTTGTGGGCGTTAGAGTGGGCGTGGCAGGATGCTGTAATAAACTTGCGCTGTCCCGGGAACTCAAGAATCTCCATGGTTAATCTCAACGTTGTGTCTCTTATAGTTCCTGAGATCTCAGCGTTCATACGGACGGACGGACGGACGGACGGACAGACGGACATGGCTCAATCGACTTCGCTATTGATCCTGATCAAGAATATATATATATTATAGGATCGCAAACGCTTCCTTCTATCTGTTACATACTTTTCAACGAATCTAGTATACCCTTTTACTCTACGAGTACCGGGTATAAAAATCAGTACTTTCACAACTTTCAAAGAACTTCCCTCCACAGTTCAAGTCACAGCTTTCTAGCTTTTGCACCCAGTATAGCGATATATTCGGATTGGAAACCGAATTAATAACCACAAATAATTTTTATAAACAGAAACTGAGCTTAATAGATGATGAACCAGTCTATATAAAGATCTATCGATGCCCACATAGTCAGGTGAATGAAATACAAAAGCAAGTAGGAAAATTAATCTCTGACGCGATTGTCGAATCGTCAGTATCCGAATATAATAGCACATTGTTATCTGTTCTTAAGAAATCATCGCCCGGGTCAAATGCAAAGACAAAGGGAGATGTAGTATGCACATATATTGAATTCCCACTGTACCGAAAGTACTTAAAGGGTTCGCACTGTAACACATTGTTGCAGCGTTTACATATTTCAAAGTCCCGATCATAAGCCCTAAGTGGCCGAAATATGAACCGATCGCTATAACTGAGCCCGCACACAGAAATTGCCAGCGTCGGCATAATTGTAACGAACGGACGGCATATGCATACCCCTCGCGCCACCGATTGAGAGCGCATAGCAATGTATATAAGTTCATTTCTTTATACATAATTATATAGGTACATTGCCGTCTCTCTGCCGCCGCCTGCGAGCAGCGCAGCTTAGCCTTAATGAGACTTAAAGAATATTGTAAAAGAGCAGATACACATTGATCGCAGCGGCACCGTTGCTGCTCCAACTAAACCCAAATAAAACTCAAGACAAATATACTCTAAATACAAACAAGAGGAAACGCTATAGTCGAGTGCCGCGACTATAAGATACCCGTTAATGTTTTACACAATTTTAAAATATTAATTTTGCTAGTGGAAATTCACAAGGCGCCACCTATTGTCAGAGGAAGCATGTTGAGTAACTGGTAGTGACGTCACTGCCCATGTGAGGCCTTATAACCTTAATTTCTTCATAAATAGCGAAATAATGTTTCGATTTAAAAAATCTTTGGCAAATCGATAGATATTAACAGAGATAAGTTATACAAGCTTAAACGAAGGCATATGTAATAATATTATAGACGCCACAGTTTTCCGCGGCTTGTGGGCGTTAGAGTGGGCGTGGCCGGATGCAACTTAATGGCAAGTTGCAGAAGCATCTCCCAAATACGTATTCTTAAGCACAACTTTGTAGATCTTATAGTTCCCCGTATTTTTGCATTTTTGGTTTTTCGGGTTTTGTGGGCGTGGCTTGATCGGAAAAAAACAATTCGCATTGGGAGCATCATTAAAGCCCACATGCCTAATCCGAACTTTCTATCACTTATAGTTACCGAGATATCAGCTTTTCTATAATATACGAAAAACTGTCTTTCGAGCTTGGTGTGCGTATGGGTAGGTGTGGCCGGATAATAGTACCACTATAAGCTTTTCTAGAAAATCCGAAAACCGTCTTTTGAGCCTTGTGGGCGTATGGGTGGGTGTGGCCGGATGGTAGTACCATTATAAGATGCGCTGGCATCTAAAGATTATACATACTGAATTTCAACTTTCTAGCTCTAATAGTTTCTGAGATTTCAGCGATTTTAGTTTTCACGATTTGTGGGCGTTAGAGTAGTCGTGGCAGGATGCTGTAATAAGCTTGCGCTGCGTAGGGACCTCAAGAATCTTCAAGGTTAATCTCAACTTTGTACCTCTTATAGTTCCTGTGATCTCAGCGTTCATACGGACAGACGGACAGACATACGGACATGGCTCATTCGTCTTCGCTATTCATCCTGATCAAGAATATATATACTTTATAGGGTCGGAAACGGTTCCTTCTACCTGTTACATACTTTTCAACGAATCTAGTATACCCTTTTACTCTACGAGTAACGGGTATAACAAGAAATCATGGAGCACATTGGAACTATAGAATAATTATATTTCAATAGTGCCATCGATAATATAGCCCAACAAAAATCTTTGTTCTAACAAATATTATATAATAAAATTGGGCTTCTTTGAGCCGGGTTTGCCTATCCGATATTATTTGGACCGCCTTGCTGAATGTTCTTTCAAACTCCACGGACGTAGCCGGAATGCAAAGATATTTGGCGAAAAGGCTCCCAATGGCAGGGAAATCAGTTTGATTCACATAAAAAAAGTAATATTCTTAATTATAAGAAATTTATAACTCGGCACTTTTAATTAAGGCATACCTTCACTCATAATATCTTGTCCGACAATTGCCCTTTCCAGATACTGGCCCTTAGTTAAAATTGTATCGATTCTTGAGTTTACAATTTTATTAATGGAACGCTCATCCAAAAAATCGAACAAAGTGTCCTGTAAACTTAAATCTGGTGCTACGGATTTATTACTTGCGGTCTCTTTAACTGGAAAATTGGTCAGCTCATTTTCAAAAAATTTTGCTGTTTGTTCAGCGTTTGAGCTATGTTGAAATCCACTTTTTTGTACCGTGGATCCAAAGGCGTAGCCATCCTGCAGACTGTTTTCTGCTCATATACGGAAAGACGTTTCTTGATTAATTCTATCAATATTTGTTTAAAGTTTGTCTGTGAAGAGTTTTTAGCAAAGGTACAACACTTTCAATTTTCCGAAAAAGTCCATATGTCATGGAAATAATAAGAGTTATCGTTACGTATTTTCCGCCAGAAATGAGTGCTGAAAGAAAGCCAATACTTTTTCAATATCTTTCAGCATAAGTATTTCCTCAGCAGAAAATGAATGCGGTGCATTAGTTGTTGATAGTAAAACTTTGGCAATGGCATCGTTCATTTTTATAATACGCTCAATCATGAAATAAAAACTATTCCACCTAGTGGGTGTTTCTTGCAACAAAGGATATTCTGGGCCTTCTTGAGCTAATTTGAGCTTTTCATTTAATATAGTGCTTTGCTTGAAAAACCGAACGATTGATTTACACTTAGTAAATAAAGCTTGAAGCACTAGGTCATCAACTTTTAGAGCATCTTACACAACGAGATTTATTGCATGCGCAAAGCATGGCAGATTGCAAATATGCAATAGTTCGCATGCTTTAAGCATGGAGCTGGCATTGTCGGCAACAATACATACAGTTTTTTCCAGAATGATCCATTCAATAAAAATGTCCCGCAATGTATCAGCAATGCTTTGTGATCAATGATTAGTTGTGCTTAAAAGTTTTTTTGTTGCTAAGGATGCTGTTTTTAATTCGTAGTTATATACGAATCGACCCGTCACAGTCAAAAACTAGCATTTGCACTTGATGTCCACAAATCACATGTAACAGCGATATACCAAACATTTACAAGTATTGCTGATAACTTGGTAGAAGTTTCGGTAAAATAATTATACATCAGCACACCTCTTAAGTGCGTTTTGCTGGGTAATTTATACCGAGGATTAAATACATGAGTGTGTTGCACGGACCCTTTGTTTTCCACAATATTGGGTTGCACATCTTTGCCAATCATATAAGGTAGACCTTTATCTATGCCGTTCTTTCTTTTCATGCTTGATCTGCAACTGGTGCTTGTAGATGCAGAGTCGTTTGAGTAAGCACGTACAACTTGTGTGCTCTATTCTGGGCTCTTATTTTTCACGCCAGGATGGAACCTTTTTAAATGGTCGTGCAAGTTAAATGTTTTGCCGTTTATTTCTTGTCGTCGGACCTTTTAAAATATTTCCAGCTGTGAAATTTTCGACTTCTTTTTGTTACTCTGTCGATTTTGTTCCAAATCTTTTTCACAGTCTGTGCTGGAGGAGTACTCACAGTCCGGCTTGTCGGCACTTGATGAAGACACTCGACGTTTACCTTAAATTTAACAAATTATAGATCAAAAAACTTACCCATTGAAATAGCGATCAATATTAATTTAATAAATTTTTTCGGGTTTTTCAATTTTTCCTCGTTTTTGCAATTGACGCCGACACAGAAAATGCGCGAAAAAAATTGTTCAGGGATGTAGGAAGCGAACTATCGATATTGGATGGCCAACTTTTGAAGGTGTCTGCTGCCATCGATGGTGGCTCGATAGTGCCAAATACAAGATGTGCCGATGTGTCATCATGCGAAGTAGATGGAGACTCTTGCGTGAGCGCAGGATGAGGCAGCAACGCGGGATTTGTATTAGAAGAGTATCTGTGCAACAATGTGTTGTGAGTCGATTTGCACACCCTGCACTTGTTCGACTTGCATTTTTTAACAGTATTACCCTTGCGAAGGCAGTTAATGCATAAGGGAACTTTTTCCCAAAATCGAACCTCTGGTGCACGTTTAAGGAAGCGAAAGAAGTGCAATTTTATATTTGATGCTATGCCGAGGCGCAAAACACGCATAAGTCATAAGTCGTTCCTGGCAGCGACCAACGAAAACTTTTGTTTCCACTCTTCTTCGTGAACGTATTGCTATGCTGAACATTTTTGGGCTTGGAAGCCTCTTCGGCGACCATGTGCTGGTATCGCTTATCAAGAGCCACCTCATATTCACTCCAAAGGGGAAGGGAATTATTGTCCAACTGTTCTTCCCACTTTCTCTTTGTTCATGCAACGACTTTGCTCATTATTAAATGGATGAGCATGGCATTCGTTATTAGTTTGTCATCCTCAATAGACAGCAGAAAATCATAAAGAGCTCTGACTTTGTCGATCAGGTTTCTCAAGGTTGTAGCTGATGGCCGGGGCATTTTCGGCAGATTAAAAAGTGCCGAAATATTGTCGAAGAAAATCAGACAATCATTATCGTACACCCGCTTCATGCTAGTCAGGGCTTTGGGGTAATTAACCGCACTGACTTCGAACGCCCTGACTGTGCCTAAAGCGTCCCCAGCCAGACACGATATCAGATGATTACATTTTTCAATATCGTGCAGAGGGTCATCTTTGTCGACAAATGTTTTGAAAAGGCATTGGGAAGTGGCCTTCACTGGCGGAGCAGCATCATCGGCGGTCATACGCCTGCCTGTGCTTATTAGCGAATTTAGTAATGATTTTGCCATTCGGCAGTCTCTTCCAGTTCCTCGCGGAATAAATTCAAAATTTCTAATCGACATTCTAATTCAACTGGATTTAGAGATAGTCGACCCTCTTGTAAATACTGCTGTGTTCGGGATTTGCTCCAAATTATTCCATCTCGTTTATTTTTAAGCTCTTCGATATCTTTGCTCGCCATGTTATTGTTTATTGAAATTTTTAAGAATCGAAGAGTGTGATAAAAAATGTATTTTTATTTTAAAGAAATACCGAATAAAATAAAAAATAAAAAATAAACGAGTGGTATATTCCGAACGTAGGCAAGCAGAGACTTGTCGATGAATTTTCGAAAAAACAAAATAAAATTAATATTTTATTTGTTATTTTTTGGCACTAATACGCCGCACGCACGAAATTTAAAGGGTAGCACAACCTCAGCCAGAATACCGAAAACGCTGCGAAAAACAACAAATACGCTTGCACTTGTCCAACGGCCGAAACGAAAATGCAAAGAGAGAGAGAGTCGAAAGAAATGGCAGCGATATCAGTGCGAAAGTGTGAATGTGTGGTATTTGGAGGGTGGCTCTCTCCTTTATATGAAGGCATTCATAATAATATTGTGGACGCAACAGTTTTCCGCGGCTTGTGGGCGTTAGAGTGGGCGTGGCCGGATGCAACTTAATGGCAAGTTGGAGAAGCATCTCTTAAATACGTATTCTTAAGCACAGCTTTGTAGATCTTATAGTTACCGGGATTTTTGCATTTTTGGTTTTTCGGGTTTTGTGGGCGTGGCTTGATCGGTAAAAAACAATTCGCATTGGGAGCATCATAAAAACCCACATGCCTAATCCGAACTTTCTATCACTTATAGTTACCGAGATATCAGCTTTTCTATAATATACGAAAAACTGTCTTTTGAGCTTGGTGTGCGTATGGGTGGGTGTGGCCGGATAATAGTACCACTATAAGCTTTTCTAGAAAATCCGAAAACCGTCTTTTGAGCCTTGTGGGCGTATGGGTGGGTGTGGCCGGATAGTAGTACCATTATAAGATGCGCTGTCATCTAAAGATTATACATACTGAATTTCAACTTTCTAGCTCTAATAGTTCCTGAGATTTCAGCTATTTTAGTTTTCGCGATTTGTGGGCGTTAGAGTAGTCGTGGCAGGATGCTGTAATAAGCTTGCGCTGCGTAGGGACCTCAAGAATCTTCAAGGTTAATCTCAACTTTGTACCTCTTATAGTTCCTGTGATCTCAGCGTTCATACGGACAGACGGACAGACATACGGACATGGCTCATTCGTCTTCGCTATTCATCCTGATCAAGAATATATATACTTTATAGGGTCGGAAACGCTTCCTTCTATCTGTTACATACTTTTCAACGAATCTAGTATACCCTTTTACTCTACGAGTAACGGGTATAACAAACAAAAAAATGATTAATCTTTTAATAACCAAAAGAAATAAATCCATCTGGTGGCGAAACGGAGTTCGCCGGGTTTTCTAGTTGATAATAATATAATGCAATAAAATGGCAACAAATAGTTTTAAAATAAGAAGAAGGATAAATAATTATTATGGAATGGCAGCAACTTTCTCCCCATATCTGAGAAATTAGAAAAAAATTGATAAATCTTATCATAAATCTTATAAATCAATTCAGAATGAAACAATTAGTAAGCTTGCTAAGATTCTTGTCGATTCCTTCAACTAGGAAAGAATATTAGTCTACGAAAATAGGGTAATACTAAGTAAAACGATCTGGTCAAAAGTATCAACATTATTAATCAAGTTACGTTCAAATTAAATAACTATCAAACAGAGGTATAATTTCGATATATCGATACCGACAATATTTACTACCGCTGTAGAAATAGATACTCATGAGGGAAAAAAATTCCCTAGAACAAGCAGAAATAGATTCACCAGTAGATGAACTTCCAAATTAGGCAAAGGAATTTATATAAAATCTACACGATCTGACAATTCCTGCGGTAATAACATTACCAGAAGAAGAAAAAGAAGAATTAAATTTTGACTTAAGTGCAATAAAAACCCCTCAGATATTTAAAGAGAGTAAATGGCACAATAAAAACCCTAAGTTTTTATCCGCTTAGATTACAAATACTTCATACTTGTGACGATGATGCCACATTACTTCAAGCTCGCTCTGAAGTTGTCCGTGAAATACAAATAGAAAATCAAATTCTGATATTTAATCAAGAAATTGTTAAAGGATTTTATATCGCTAATACCATATCCAGCTACAAAAAATACTTACATTCGTCCGAATATTAAATACAACAAATACTAATTTGTCAATTTCATTAAAATGAAATATAAACCTTTAAAAGACAAAATATTAAAAGAAACTACCGAATAAAGAGAAATCTTCACATTCCTCCAGATGTAGCTCCAGACCTAACAATCTGAGGCTACCGCAGCCACGAGAACCACACCTGCAGAATATGGCAACACCGGCCGGCTTGTCGTATGCAGATGGTGGACGGCAGCGGCGACGGACTCCAAAGGAAAGTGGAGGAAAACGCACCATAAGTACTGCTCAGGCGGAGCCGCCAGTACAGGCTGTGGACCCCACGAGTACACAGATTGCGACGCTCCTGGAAAGGATCACAAATCTGGAGAAGGAGCTCCTACAGGCAAGGACAAATAAAGGACAGGTGATGGCCGCCAAGAATCCCGTTAGTATCTGGTCGAGCGGTGTCAGTGTGCACGATGCGGCGAATACACCGCTAGGAAAGGAGCCATGTGTGAGCGCAACGGTAAGGCAGCGCTTAACTGAAAATCTGCCTAAGAGATGACCAGAGTTAGTGACGCCATTTTACGATGAACAGTTTCCGGCACTGTTGAGTGTAAATCTGAAGCCACAATTGAGTGGAAACCTGTCGCCATATTTGGCGGTAATGCGGCAATAGGGCAACAAGTCACACGAAGTATAGGCTGTACAATTGTACAATCGTGGGTATCACACGCACGGTGTAGCCATATAGAAACTATACTTACGCACCACGTGAGCTACAACAGAATTTCGACGTACCTACGCCATCATGGATGGATGCCACGCAGATTGCCTGATCTTCCAGAGTTTGAAGGTCAGCCTGACGACGGCAGCCTATCATTGTACAGCATTGGAGAACAATCAAAGGCTAGTGAAAGCCCTGAAGGGAGAAGCGAGGACAACAGTTAAATCACTGCTCATTCATCCGAACAACTTACAGGCCGTAATGGAGCAGCTGCGCTTTCGATATGGACGTCCGGAGCAATTGATTCGTAGTCAACTGGAGAGCGTGCGAGAGCTACAGCCAATTCCGCAGCACAAGATGGGCAGTACTTTCGGCACGAAGGTGAGCAACGTTGTAGCGTTTCTACAGTCAACCGCCAGCAGCGGCCAGTACCTAAGAAAACCCCACCCTGATGGAGGAGCTGGTCGCCAAATTGTCCCTAAGTCAGAGGTTGGATTTGGCCAGACAAGCGGCCATGATAGAACCGTATCCGATGGTAAAGCACCTAAGCGACTGGCTAAGTGAGCTCGCTAAGCTGGTATGTACCTGAAAATGTAATAAGCGTTTTTCTTAAGTTAGATTTTGTGAAATGCGTGGTTTTTTTTATTAATACTTCGAAATTGAATTTACTATGACGAAAAGGCACGGCGGCGGTAACGCTGTCTTCACGTCCGCCACTCGGACCTTGCCGTCAGCGCCGACGTGCTCCAGACGGGCCCGGAACTCTTTTAGGTGGCGGTCTGCGCCGACGAAGATGGTCGCGTTGTCGCAACACATTCTCCGTGATCCCGCGGCGACTCACGAGCCTTTAAAAAGCCAATAAAAAAGCACCAGTGGTGAGGTCAGACACTAACTCTAAGTGGACCGCTTTGGAGGCAAAAGACACAAACAAGGCCATGTACGACTTGTACGGTGGCTTGCCACGAAAACGATAGGTTGTGATAAATGGCCCACAAAAATCAGCGCCGCAGATATTGAAAGGGCGGAGATCTCGAATCTGTCTGATGGCAAGTTCCCCATTATTTGCGTCAAGAGTTGCGGCACCGGAAGCAGCGCGTGCACGAACGAACAGTTCGGCGACATACTTCTTGAGCATTGACTAACCGTACTCTTTCGCGCAGAAGACGTACAGAAGCTCGAGGACCAGCGTAACAATTCGTAACCTGCAGGTTTGACAAGGAATTGCGAGCCTTTCGATAGCAATAACGGAAATTTGGCTTCGTACGTGATAGGAGCATTCAATAACCGACCACCAACTCGGAGCAACGTCGAGGAGCAGCAATCTAAGCTATTTTCCTGCACAAAAGCATTCAAATTCTGAATATTGGGTGAGTCTCTGTTTCCGAAGTTTGCCAATGTCGTCACTGAATTCGTATGATTGGATAAATTCTACAATCTTTTCGAACGCAAAATTTAGTTCTCTTGGTGTAATACTTTGTTCGAAAGGCGTTGACACTTCTTACACTTTCGAATGAATCGAAAATCCTACACGAAAACTCTCAGAAGCTTCATGTGCGACGAAAAGGACTCTATTTTCTAAAGCACGCCATTAGGCTCTGTTGTAGCGATCAGAGTTAACGCCGACTCGCGTAACTCCATAGAAACAACTTCTGAAGCTAGTTCGAAGTGTGAGTTTACAGGCCAATTGCTTTCTGAGTCCAGAAAAAACGATGGCCCAGCGAACCCGTCTATCTATAACGAGCTCTTCAAAGTCACATTTTTGAGACACTTTAGCCGCTGGGTTCACTTTCGTAGGGACGTGTAGCCAAATTGCTTTCTCCGACCACTCTTGGATTTCCGCTACTCGGTTCGAGTCGAAAACGGACAACGACGAGGTCCACGATTAAGAAGATCTGCTAAAAGATGAGCTGGACACAGCTCAAGGCTTTGGCTGTCAATAATGACACTTGGCGGTAAATCTTTTTAATGTCCGCTGCAGGAGTATGGAAATAAGCCTTAAGCGGCAAGTCCTTCACAGACCAAAATTTTTACTGGAGTCGATTGACTCCAACGCTTCTTCCTGACAGCTGAGATATACCGAATTGTCTGCCTCTATTTTGTTTTCCGAGGCACATTTCCCTGACACTTATCGGTCACAAAATTTACTTGTGAACCAGAGTCAAGCAACGCTCAAGCCACCACAATTTCGCCTCATTTCGTTAACACGCTTACGATAGCTGTGGCAAGAATAACTCTATCCGATACAGTCGCATGCAAATCATGCGAAGTAGATGGAGACACTTGCGTGAGCGCGGGCTGAGGTGGAGGCGGCAACGCGAGATTAGTATTAGAAGAGTATCTGTGCAACAATGTGTGGTGAGACGATTTGCACACCCTGCACCTGTTCGATTTGCATTTTTTAACAGTGTGACCCTTGCGAAGGCAGTTAATGCATAAGGGAACTTTATGGATGATAGATATAGGGATTAAATGGATGAGGATGGCATAAAGAGCTCTGACTGTGTCGATCAGGTTTCTCAAGGCTGTAGCTGATGGCTGGGACATTTCAGGCAGATTGAAAAGTGTCGTTATATTGTCGAAGAAAATCAGACAATCGTTATCGTATACTTAATTGGGGTAATTAACCGCAGTGACTTGAAACGCCCTGACTGTTCCTAAAGCGTCGCCAGCCAGATACGATATGAAATGATTAAATTTTTCAATATCGTGCAGAGTGTCATCTTTGTCGACAAATGTTTCGAAAGTGATTTTTTTTTTTGCCATTACGGCAGTCTCTTCCAGTTCCTCGCGGAACAAATTCTTTGTGTCTTTTGCTTCGAATGGGCGAATTCAAAATTTATAATCGACATTCTAATTCGACTGGATTTAGAGATAGTCGACCCTCTTGTAAATACTGATGTGTTCGGGATATACTCCGCATTATCCCATCTCATTTATTTTTAAGCTCTTCGATATCCCTACCAAGGGGGAATTCCTCATCTTAGTGATTTTCACGTTTGATTCGATCGGGTTTTTGAGCTGCTACATGCCTACCGCAAAGCTACTAATGCGAGAGATTTGGCGGAGAGGAGCAACCTGTGATGAGTCGTTGGTAGGCGAGCTAGCCACAGCTTTCAAGAGCTGGCGGCAAGAGATGAACTATGTAAGAGAGTTCTGGTGTCCACGCTACTTTGGAACTGGAGAAGTACGAGCACTAAAGCTTCATGTATTCGTGGACTCCAGCCATTCGGAGTTCGCTGCAACGTATTGGCAGGCCACCTGCGCAGACAACGCGTGCAGGCGTATTTCGTTTGTTCCAAAACGAAATGTACTCCGATGAGGACGATGTCAATCCCGAGACTTGAACTTTAAGCGGCCGTGCTAGGGACACGGCTGATGATCACTGAGAAACAGGAAGACAGTATGAAGTTAAACGGATGCGTACTTTAAACGGATTCCAGGACCGTACTGCACTGGATAAGCAGCACCAACTGACGATAAAAGCAGTTTGTTGGAAACCGGGTGGCAGAAATCCTGTAGTCGATGGGAGTATCCCAATGGAGATGGGTAACTACTGCCGAAAACGTGGCAGACGACGCAACCAGGCCGCAACGCCATGTCAACCTAAGTCAAGGGTCACGATGGGTACACGGACCGGCATTCCTACAAAAACCGGAAGAGAATTGGCCGAAGATATCCTTGAGGAAGAGATTTCATGTGAGTTTGCCTTGATGACTGCAAACGAGTTTTTATATATCTTTCAGAGATTTTTGAACTACTCGTACAACCGGCTAGTAAGAACCACAGCTTGGATCCTAAGATTTGTCCGACGATGAGGCGGCCAGTGCAGCGACAGTAAGAAGTATGGACTCACGGCAAACGAATGCAGCAAGGTGGAGCGCCTACTGATCCGGCGGGAATTGTGTCCGTGGTCCGGGAAAGGCTGTCTTCTGAATGAGTCCTTGATCCGGGATAGGTTGTCCTCTGTCTTGTCCTTTGGTGGGAAGCACAACTTGCAACTTTAAATAAAACACAACTGCCCTCTTTTGGTGTCGTTCTAAGACTGATTTTTATTCTTGCTCTGAGTACATAATTAAATCTATCTTTAGAGTGGTGGTACATATGTCTGCACTTTAGCGTAGGTCAGCGTTTTAGGCCGGATGCGCTGTGGCCCAGTTGTTTACAAGCCTTATCATTGGGATTTCAAGGTTGCTGAGATGTAGTACTTGGAGGCTTATGGGTTCGTCTATTGGGATCGTCGTCAAATTCTGGATGTGTGGCAGGTTTATTTCAATATCGACGTATTTGGTCCCATTGGCGGAGATAGAGCAATTTTATAAGCATGGATCCACTGAAGATCTTGCTCGAGATGCAATTGGAGGTGATGTTCAAACTTTCCACGTTGAGGATCACCATCATTCCCTTTATAGGGACGAAGATCTGTGGTTGGTGCCGTATTTGTATTGTGCTGCAGGTAGCTTCCTTGTCGTCCAGAAGGTTGTGGAGGTATTCAGTGATATTCGATGTTAAAGGAGTTTCGCAATCATGTGTACCACCCACTTTTATACAAGGTGTATCTATCTTAATTTCTACATCATTCTTAATAATAACATTTGGTACGTCTACATAAAGTGTTTTGGTAGGTGTTAATGATATTAGGCGGTTCAAATTGTAAGATTGTTGTAATAGTACATACTTCCGGCCGTTGAACTAATGTTCAATAATCGTTAATATTAATCGTGACGGGCTGAACCGAAGAGCCGTCTCTAGTTACAGGTGTAGTTATTAATGCAATATAAATAGCAATATTATGATGTTCAATATTTTTAAGATTATGTGGTAATTTAAAACTATTGGGAGGAAAGAGTTGAGCTTCTCGTTAATACAACTCCTTGTATTTAAGGTTCGGGTCATCCATCACACTTGTAGAGGTAGATTTTGTTGAATTATGTATTAAATTATCCGTGAGTTCTCCTTCTGCAAAGCGAGCATACGAAGTACGTAATGTGGTTTCCAATATGTCTTGACTTGTAATTGTCATTAGGGAATTTCAAATGGTGCTTCCATTTGAGGTTAGTCTAAACACACTGCAGATAATGTTAGTGTGGAACTTGTTGTAAAAATTCAGTGATTTTTGACATGTGTCCTTAGCCAAACTAACGGTCTTTCTGCCTTTATTAATCTGCAAGAAGAATCAGTTTTATTATGAAACATCTGCATTTCACAGCTAGTTTCTGAAGAGAACATTTCTTGCTTGTTGTAGCATATAAAATCATCTTTTGCTCTCTCTTGAGAAGCCTTCAAATCAATCTCTGACATTTCAAAGTATTCATCTCGATGACGGATGATTGCGATGTATGGGGTTTTAAATGTAAACATACTGATTCCATCTTCAGCCAGAAACGGAATGGGTGACAATCTGTAGATATCCAAAATCTGAGTAGATGCTAAAGGCAAATTTACCTTGATGATAACATGCTCTTTTATGATGGTTCCTCAACCCTCATCTCCCAATATGCCATTAATATATTATATTATCAGGTGAGACTAGAAGCATTTTTCCAGGTTTCAAACGATTTCGTATCTGATTTAACTGATCCTTTAATTGCCAATGACAGCAACATTGGACTTATTGAGTTATGCCGAATATCTGTTAAAACGTTTATGATCTCGGTTTGCATTCTTTACAAACTGGAGGCTAATAGAGAGAGATGAGTCGCAAGTGTTATGTAACATGAACATTTATTAAATCTACTTTCAGTACCAGTTGTTTCTGCGATTTAATTCTCTATCCTTTTTAAACGGTTGGAATTCGAGATCTAATCCCATTTAATGACATTAATTGTAGAGTCAATCAAAGATGTTTGATTTTTTAACAAAGTAAGCAAATGCTTCATATTCGCCTTAACCTTTGTTATCGTTGGCACCATTTTATCAGCGTAGGTAGAGTCTAACACGCCGAAGAGACTACTGGCAATATTTCCAACGATGTCTAACGGAGCTCTTGGCTGACGTGATCTTGCTATCAGCATGTTTTCAGCTTGAAGATCCTCCTCGATGTGTTTAAAATGGTGATACATGCTAGTACAAGGCTCAGTTTCTGGAAATTGCTTGCAAAAGTGACCAATTTTTGCTGTGCCCATTGAAAAGGTACTATTATCCTTCCAGTAGGGTTGCAAATTATAGTAGACAATTAAAGTCTAATCCGTTTTCGTAAGTTGACTCTTTCCAATCCTTTCAAAGAATATTCCAGGTTTCGATGTAAATTGAGTAACGTTAATCGATTGTGCTGCTACTAAAGGTAGCAGAAGAAACATAACTATTAACGACATTGTTAGTGAAGGCACTGTTGATTTCTTCGGCCTTTTCGCTTGCCTCTCACGGCATCATCTTCCTCTACGGCAGCTGGATGCTTATAAACAGGTTCCTCCTCTGAGAATAGTAGGGCGATATATTGAATATCTCGTTTAAATATTCCTTTACTTGTTTTGACTTCTTCAACTCTGACAAAATTATCCTTGCCATGAATTGCCTTATTTTTTCGTCCCATTGGCCATTGCAAAACTGGAGTACTGTCTTCCTTTATCAACACTAGGAGGATCTTCTCCATTTCTTGTGCGGTTAATGGTTCTCCAATGAGAAAGTGACCAGGGGTTAGGGCCGTCACATCATTTATATCGCTCGATACCGGAACCAATGGTGTTGAATTCATGATAGCTTCTATTTCCACTACCACAGTTTCTATGTTTTCATAGGTCAGATCCGCTGTAGAAACATTCTGTAGCAATAAATGTTTTGTCGATTTTACCACCGCTTCCAATAGTTCTCCAAAATGAGGTGCTCTTGGTGGGATAAACTTAAAGTAGACTCCTTTATAATTGCATGTCTCCACTATAGACCTCTTGGCCTTTTCTGAGAAGAATTCTTGAAGCTTATTCCTTGCTCCAACAAAATTGGTAGCGTTATCGCAGTGTAACGTCTGACATTTCCCCCGACGACTTATGAATCAACGAAGTGCTGCCAAGAATGCCTCTGTGGTTAATTCGCTAACTAATTCCAAATGCACTGCCTTGGTCACAAAGCAACAAAAGATTGCTATGTAGGCAGTATGTGGTTTCTTTCCACGAAGTTTATAGTGAACCTTAAATGGTCCACAATAGTCAACTCCAGAATTAAGAAACGGTTGAGCTTGTGTGTCCCATTATTTGTTCCATTAACTTTGGTTTAGCCCTGGTGCATTTGACACATTTTAAAATGACATTTCGAGCAATTGTTTTTGCCATTATTGCCCAATATCTTTGCCTTGATGTAGCTTGATGTAGGGTTTGTGCTCCACAATGCATATTTCCCTTGTGGATTTTTTCAAATATTAATTTGACTATTGGATCATTATATGGCAATAGCACCGGATGCATCGAATAAAAGCTCAGATGAGGCGTTAGGGTGCTGAGATTACTGCCTCCTCCGACATCCCGGGATTTCCTTAATTCTTTGATTTCAGGGCTAAAATTAGTGTGCTGAATTAAACGAAGAACTATCTTTCGATATTGTTTCAACTCTTCAAATTTCACCATTGTCGTTGTGTCTGAAGATTTCCTTTTGAAACGCATGATGTAGGTTACTATTCTAAGGCTACCATTCGAATGTATTCCCGTGATTTATACCATTAAGCCAATTCGGACTTTGTGTGGTAGCTTTCAAAATTTCTGGATTTTCCTGGGGCATTAAATGGTAATGGCCATTTTGAGGATGGACCATGCAAAAACAGTGGACCATAGAACCAAAGACTGAAACTGGCGAACTTGGAACCACTCTGCAGCATTGCTTTTCGATGGAACATGGCGCCATTCTCTTTGCAACGATGCTTCATGAATGGTGGTGATTCTAGTAGCCACAAATTTGTCCTTTATAGACCTTGTGCTATTTATCCAGGATAACACAATTTCGGAATCTGCCCAAAAATATGTTGCAGTTCCTTGCAGCGACAATTGTTTCTTTATGGTCGCTGTTAATTGAGCACCTAAAACTGCTGCCTTCAATTTTAGTGTGGGGGTGTGATCGCACTTACTGGGGCCAAACGCGACTTTGCACATAATAACTGTACAGTTACTCGTTTATCCTTGTGAATTGCACGAAGATAAATGGCTGCGGCATACGCATTTTCTGAAGCGTCGACGAACTTATATATTTCCTTTGATACCGGAATATTTCCATAAAACACATGACGGGGAATTTTAATATCATTTAAAATTTTTAAATCTTCTCGGAATTGCTTCCATTCCGATTGTAATTGCGTTGGCAATTCTTCATTATATTCAAATTTCTCCTTTGTTAAGCCTTACATGAATATTTTGGCCTTTATAACTTCTGGAGAAAATAGACCGAGAGGATCGAATATTTTGAATATTTCTGAAAACACAGTGCGTCTTGTTATTTTGTCTGTGTTCACCGTTTGTGTTTTTCCACAGAGTTTGTCAATTGTAGGATTCCAAGTGATTCCCAAGGTTTTAATGCTGCAGTCCTCATAAACAACATCTTCAAATTTTACTGTAGGAATGATATCTTTCTTATCCAGTTCTTGAACAAGATGGTTACTATCACCATTTTCTTAATTTAAATCCGGAACTTAATAGTATGTGATTAAGTTCCTTTTGAATTTGAAGGGCCTCTGATATTGTATCAGCTCCGGTGATACAGTCGTCGACATAAAAATCATTTTTAAGAGCAGACGATCCTATAGGATATTTCTGCATTTCCTTGCTTGCTAAATACTCCAAGCATTTCGTCGCCAGATATGGTCCAGACTTAGTGCTATAAGTGACGGTTTTCAACCGATAAAACTTAAGCCTTTCTGCCGGATCATTTCTCCAGACGATCATTTGATATTGTTGATCACTTGGATTTATCCAAATCTGCTTGTACATTTTTTCAATGTCAGCATTGAATACATATTTATGCATTCTAAATCGAAGCAGTATTGACATTAAACTGTTTTGCACTGTAGGACCTTTGTGCATTAAATCGTTCAAAGATTTCCCAAAAGATGTCACTGCAGATGCGTTAAATATAACTCTTAATTTTGTTGTCTTACTATCAGGTTTGAGAATACAATGATGCGGTATAAAGTAGTAAGACTTCGGGTGATGTATATGAGGTAGTTCATTCATATGCCCAAGAGCTTCATACTCCTTCATGAACTCTATGTATCCTTGTTTTATTGCCTGATCCTTTTGCAATCGTTTCTCCAATGATAGAAAACGTCCCGTGGCAATGTCACGACTCTCCCCGCTGAAGTATGCTCTAAAAAGGGTAACTTAACATAAGGCTAGAGTCCTGAGCCTTCTGAACGTTCTAAAGGAAATGATCTTCACACTGTTTCTCCATTGGTGAATAACATTTTGACTCTGGTTGAAAATTATCCAATTCCCAGAGCCGTGAACTAAAATCGCCTTGTGTTGACTTTAGCTGAACGTTGATCCTTGCCTTGGAAGTCTGATATTTTCGGCCAATGCCATTTATTTTCAGCATCGAATTCGTGGTTTTCAGTGAGAGCATTTTAATTGCTCTTTCGGAAATGGAATTAATTTGGGAACCAGAGTCAAGCAGGGCTCTGAATTCTGCCTTCTGCCTTTTCCACCCGCAGATGCGGCCGTGACACTATCCGAGAGGTCCGGTTTTGTTTCCAAATGCAACAATGTATTGTGCTTTTTGTTGCATTTAAAGCAATCTCTCTTTGTGAATGTTTTTGGCGGGTGATTTGGCTTAGACATTTATCACAAAATGTTTGTTTTTGAACCCAATTAAGAAGTTCTGCTGGGGTTTTCTTTAAAAACTCATTGCAGTTGTATATGCTGTCATTTGGTTTCTTACAAAAGAAACAGTTAAATTGTGTCTCAGCTACAACTGATGCACATTTATTTTGTTTTCCTCCTTTTTCTGATCCAATGGCTTCAAGCGTGAGAAACCTTTGTTCAAGAAAGTCTTAAGGGGTTGAATTTTCTCAAAACACACTGTACATTTCTATATGTGTAAGCCTCTATCTACATCTGTGCGTGTGTATGGTTGAGTGGGAACCCCAGATGTGTGTGGAAACATGACATGTGGAACCGATGAGGAAGATCCATTCCAACACATAGATAAAAAGGACACACATTAGTGATTAAAACATGGTTTCCCCCACCCCGAAACCCATTATCAGTCGTCTCCTGTGATTAGGATTCCCCTTCACCACCCCGCAGGCCATTTAGTCGGTATGGATTCTGGCACAGAAATCATAAACCAATAAATTATTGTTTTTAAAATCAGTGCACGTGTTTAAAGAAGTAATAAAATGTAACGATATGGAGAACCGATATACGTTCATTATCGCACCATAATAAAATTGTAAAGTGCATAGTCAAGTATAAGTCAATGTTTTAAGTTGTTTATTCAAATTTCAGATTTTTTAAATTTCAGTAAGTAAGGAGAAAAGGGATAAAAGTAACGTTGCAGTAATTGTTTTCTGAGAAGATGTTTCTAAGATATTTCTAGTAGCTAAAACATAGGACATAGGCTGATTATAATACATCTGTTTTATGTTTAGCTGAATTGATTTTAAAATTTTAAATACTTATATGCACGGATACTCGGTATGTATGTGTGCGCCTGAGTCAGGGGTTCTATAAGGTCCTCCCCCCATTGGTTTTCTGAAAGACATGACCCTTTGCTATCTCTTGGGCGAGTCCACCTGGGAACTTACCCCTACCCTCAAGTGTGCGCTCGGGTCTGCTTGTGCGCGGAGCTGCGAACTCACCCCAACCCTCAAGTGTGTGCTGATGAGGTGTGCGCGAAGGTGTGAAAATTTATTTTTAAGCGTTTCAATGAAAAGTTGCAGCTTTTAAAAAAAATGCTTTCCAATGACACCAAACTCACCAAAAGTAATGTAATGATCTTGGACTCCTATTACCTATACCCGAAATATAGAAATCGGAAATTTTATGAATTCTCTGAATCTGAGTGGAAAAGTCTCCAAGCTACCGGAATTACACAATCGAACTCTGGTGTTTACCCAAAACCGCCAGCAGCTTGAGGTTCCGTTCGTCGTGTACGCCGACTTTTAATGTGAACTGGAGCCCAGAAATATTGAAGTAAGCCCGAAATTATTCAATTTAAACTCTCATATACCTATAGCTTATGCTTATTATATAATATTAAGTGTGCCTTTGATTCAAAGCTAGATAAAATTGTAATAAAAACAGTTAGTAACGCAGGATCAAATTTTGTAGACTCTCTTGTACAATTTTAAACCAATCATAATGACTCCTGAAGACGAGTTTGAATTTCAGGATTCATTAAATTGTCATATTTGTAAAATATATTATTAAATGATAGAGTTAGGGATCATTGCCATCTAACTGGCAATACGTTCATGACCGATATACGTTCATGATCGCACCATAATAAAATTGTAAAGTGCATAGTCAAGTATAAGTCAATGTTTCAAGTTGTTTATTCACATTTCAGATTTTTTAAATTTCAGTAAGTAAGGAGAAAAGGGATACAAGTAACGTTGCAGTAATTGTTTTCTGAGATGATGTTTCTAAGATATTTCTAGTAGCTAAAACATAGGACATAGGCTGATTATAATACATCTGTTTTATGTTTAGCTGAATTGATTTTAAAATTTTAAATACTTATATGCACGGATACTCGGTATGTATGTGTGCGCCTGAGTCAGGGGTTCTATAAGGTCCTCCCTCCATGGTTTTCTGAAAGACATGAGCCTTTGCTATCTCTTGGGCGAGTCCACCTGGGAACTTACCCCTACCCTCAAGTGTGCGCTCGTGTCTGCTTGTGCGCGGAGCTGCGAACTCACCCCAACCCTCAAGTGTGTGCTGATAACTGCTTGTTTTTAAGCGTTTTAATGAAAAGTTGCAGTTTTTAACTTACACCAAACTCACTGGATGTCCAAAACGGGAACGTCCTTCTAAAGTGGTCCTGTGCCACAAGCAACTAAAGGTCCAAGTTGAATTCTATCGGTAGGCCAACTCGCTTAGACGGACGGGACAGACAATAAAGTTGATGCGCTATGGTTCAGTTGTTCTTCTCAAGTGCCCTTTAATTTCCAATTCATTTGGCTTTAGAACTAATGCGCTCGCATAATTGCGCGTGTATGTGTAAGCATGCAAATTCCAGTATGTGTGACAAAGTGAGCGTAACAATTAAAGATCGCACTTTATACATACATATGTACCTTAAGAGTAGCAATTCAAGAGTAAACAAAGTAAACTTAAGCTTAAGCGTATTTATAAAAACGTATGCAACTATATGAGCAATTATTTAAGTTGTTATTGAATATATCTAAACAGTAGGACTTGCAATGAAATGAAATGACTAAACATCGGCCGCGTTGAACGGCTGCAGGGCTTCAAGATTCCTCAATTGGTAAAGGAGCTAACCGATGAATAGAACGCTTATACACGCCACATTTAGTTCTGACGACTGCCACTCGAACCTTTCCATCCGCGCCTTTGATCACCTCCTCGATGATTCCTAGCAGCCACTGCTGCGGCGGACTGTTGTCCTCGTGGACCACGACGATAGTTCCGATTTCGATGTTGTGGCTCTCGCTCAGCCACTTCTGCCGCTGCTGTAGACTCAGGACGTAATCGCGTTGCCAATCTACCCAAAACCGTTGCTTGATGGCGGATATCAGTTGCCATCTCTTTAAGTAGCTCAGTTTGTCGTCTGTTACTGGCTATCTGAACACGAATGGCAGCGCAACGAGCGTTGTCCCGACCAACAGATGGGCTGGGGTAACTGCTTCGCCATCGTTGGGGTTGGAGCTGTCCACGACCATGGGCCTCGAATTTAGAATGGCTTCTACCTCCACCAGCACGGTGTTCAGTTCGTCCTGCCGGAGCACTGCACTTCCCACGGCCTCGATCATTAATCCTTTGGCCGATTTTACGGCTCCCAGAGGCCGCCGAAATGCGGCGCTCGGGGCGGAATGAACGAAAAAGTGATTCCTCGGGTGGCAGCAAATTCCATTATGGCATCCTTGTTGGTAAAGAAGTGATCCTTGAACTCTTGAAGCATCCGAGAGGCACCGACAAAATTGGTGGCATTGTCGCAGTAGATCTTCTGTGCCCGCCCACGCCGGCCGACAAACCTAGACAAACACATAATAAATGATTTAGAAGTGAGATCTGAAACAAGTTCTATGTGAACAGCCTTAGAGGCAAAGCAAACAAATATGGCAATATACATCTTTACAGCTGACTTCCCTCTAATTCCTAAGGTTACCAAAATTTGACCACAAATTTCCACTCCACTGATCTCAAAAGGTCTATTGCCATGAAGACGATCAGCAGGTAAATTTCCCATTCTTTGGGTTGCCAAAACTGGCTTATAACGAAAGCAATGTACACACTTCCGTACAATGCTATTACAAGCTTGACGAGCGTTCACCAACCAAATTTCTTGCCGAAGAATAGCCACCAAGGCACGTGGACCTGCATGACAATTTGAATGATGTAAATATTGTAGGTATAATTTAACGAAACGGCAATCTTTTGCCATGAGTAACGGGAATTTAGCATTGTGTGGCATAGGTGCTTTCAGCAAACGACCGCCAACTCTGAGCAGCCACCACAAATGCTTGCCAGCTTGATGAGGATATAAAAATGGATTAAGTTTCTGATAGGATGGTTGTAAAATCAATGATTTTTGTAGCTTTGCAATTTCAGTTGCGAATTCGATTCGCTGCAATGCAGACACCACTGCTAAAAACGCCGAACGGAGTTCTTCTGCTGATGGCACGAGTGAAGTCTGCTTGTGCGATTTCCCATTAATAAATCGAAGCATGTATGACACGATGCGCAGAATTTTCAAATATGATGAAGACTTGTTAACCAGATCCATAAATGGATTCTTCAGTGCATCGGCCGCGATCAAGACTGTGGTATCTCTCCGCATCTCTAACACAGAGAGATCTTTGGGGGGTTCCAGGTGGTGATTTACTGGCCAATAGGCTCGGTTTTCCTTTAAGAAATTTGGGCCCGTAAACCAAATTGATTCCACGAGCTCACTAGTTGAGCAGCCACGTGAAAGGATGTCCGCTGGATTCGCGCTGGTAGGCACATGACGCCAGACAGCTTGCGAAGTCAATTCTTGAATCTCTGCTACACGATTCGCAACAAATGTGTTCAGGTGTGATGGGTGCTTCTTAATCCAATACAGCACCACCTCAGAGTCCGACCACAAAAAGATGTCGTCCACTGGTGAGTTCAACATATCCCTAATTTCACTCCATAACTTTGCCAGTAAGTGAGCAGCGCAGAGCTCCAAACGAGGCACCGACTTAGTTTTGAGAGGTGCTACTCTGGATTTTGCTGTGAGCAATCGTGTAAACGTTCTTTCCTGATGCTCCACTCTGACATAAATGCAGCAGCCGTATGCTCTCTTTGACGCATCGGCGAATCCGTGAATTTGATATTTCATATTTTTTGCGATTCCAATATGACGAGGTATGCTGAGTGAATCTAGATTTGAAAAGCAATTAGTTACCGATTTGAATTGTTCAAGTAAATCTGTGGGCAATGCTTCATCCCAATCTATCTTATGCAGCCAGATTTCTTGAATAAGAATTTTAGCGCGAGTGACAATTGGACACAATAATCCAAGCGGGTCATATAAACGTGCTACAAACGATAAAATAGACCTTTTAGTCGGCACGAAATCGAGTGAAAGATGGTCTGCGGAGTATTTAAACACATCACTTTTGGGATTCCAAATTAAACCCAAAGTTTTGGTGTCATCTTGCGACCCAATTGGAGTGGACGCATCAGAAACTTGAAATTGTTGGCAGTTTGATGACCATTTGGCTAAACCAAATCCAAATGGTTTTAATACAGAATCCAACTCCTGATGCAACAATCCTAATTCCTCTGGCGTTTCTGCACCCGCTAATAAATCATCGACATAAAAATCATTAGCAAGTGATTTCGATGCTAATTTATGCGATGTTGCGTGTATGTCACTCAAGTATTTCAGACACCGGATAGCCAAAAAAGGTGCTGACGCAGTGCCATATGTAACTGTATTTAATTGATAAATTTGCAATTGGTCGTTAGGGTTCTCTCTCCAGATGATTAATTGAAAACATCTCTGGGTCTCGTCAATTTCCACTTGACGGTACATCTTAGTGATGTCAGCAGTAATTGCGTAAGGATGTAAACGGAAACGAAGCAAAGTTGCATAGAGAGATGGTTGTATCGTTGGACCAACTATAAGAGTATCATTAAGCGATATTTGTGATGATGTTTTGCTTGACGCATCGAACACGACTCGCAACTTTGTTGAAGAGCTTTGTGGTCTGAGCACACACTGGTATGGGATAAAATAATGTGGCTCACACGGGATTGTGTTATTGATTGCACTCATATGACCTAGTGAGATGTATTCTTTTATAAAGGAGATATACATGTCACGGACTTCTGCTTGTTTTCCCATTCGCCTCTCCAAGCCAAGAAATCGTCTCTTAGCTGTCTCAAAGGACGAGCCAAGACACGTCGGACTAGATTTAAACGGCAATTTAACACTTAGCCTGCCCGAGGGTAATCTGTTTACAGATTTAGTAAACGATTGCTCGCAAAGAAGCTGTTCTGGGGTATATAAATTTGGATTCGAGGTATTTTGAACTTGATCTAGCTCCCAGAACTTTTTAACAATTGAGTCTAACGACGATTCACCAGTTATACTTAATAATGATGTTGAGCAAGCTTTCTTATTTTGTGGGGTTTTACAACGACCAGACACAATCCAACCAAAAACTGTTTCACGTAAAGTTAAAGAATCTTGTTTACACCTTAGACGCCCATCTTTAAGAAGATCGAAGAAAGCGTCTGCCCCAAGCAGCAAGTCTACACGTTGCGGCTTATGGAAAAGGGGGTCAGCGATCAGATCAACATGACTTGGAATGTTGACATTTTCCACAAGCCTTTCGGGTTGATCGGACGTCTTCCTCCCTTTTTTCCTCCATTACGCTCATATTTTTGAGCTCTGCGAGCTCCGCCTCCTGAAGAATTTTCTTCAGCAGAGAGTTGCTGATACCTTTTATTAAGAGCCTTTTCGCAATCATCCCAAAGTGGTTGTTTTGTATATTCTAAATTCTCCTCCCATTTTGACCGTGTCGTAGAATCCACATTGCTCATAACTAAGTGTATGAGCATAGCGTTGGAAATCTGTTTGTCATTTCCCAATGACAATAATGACTCATACACGGCTCTTACTGTGTCTATCAAGGAACGTAAAGAGGATGAAGCAGGGCCTTGCATCTGCGGGAGTTCAAACAGCTTCGAAACGCTTTCAAAAACAATAAGACAACTATTATCATAAACGTTTTTTAAGGCAGATAACGCTTTTGGGTAATTAGCATCGGTTACTTGATACGATTTCACCGTGCCTAAAGCCTCTTTCTCTAAGCAAGACAACAAATAGTTGAATTTTTCAACATTTGAGAAAGAAAGCTGCTCCAATAGCAGCCAACAATTATCCAAACGAAATTAAATGTATTTGAGAAAAAGGAATTGATGCAACACGTGTGGCCGAATGCCAGGAAGCGAAGCACATGCACTATGTAAATATATGTATGGGACAGGATAAATTTCGAACAAGAGTGGCCGAACACCACTAAGCGATACACGCACTGTATATATGTGTGTATGTGTGTGTTAGATGAGCGACGATAGTTCCGATTTCGATGTTGTGGCTCTCGCTCAGCCACTTCTGCCGCTGCTGTAGACTCAGGACGTAATCGCGTTGCCAATCTACCCAAAACCGTTGCTTGATGGCGGATATCAGTTGCCATCTCTTTAAGTAGCTCAGTTTGTCGTCTGTTACTGGCTATCTGAACACGAATGGCAGCGCAACGAGCGTTGTCCCGACCAACAGATGGGCTGGGGTAACTGCTTCGCCATCGTTGGGGTTGGAGCTGTCCACGACCATGGGCCTCGAATTTAGAATGGCTTCTACCTCCACCAGCACGGTGTTCAGTTCGTCCTGCCGGAGCACTGCACTTCCCACGGCCTCGATCATTAATCCTTTGGCCGATTTTACGGCTCCCAGAGGCCGCCGAAATGCGGCGCTCGGGGCGGAATGAACGAAAAAGTGATTCCTCGGGTGGCAGCAAATTCCATTATGGCATCCTTGTTGGTAAAGAAGTGATCCTTGAACTCTTGAAGCATCCGAGAGGCACCGACAAAATTGGTGGCATTGTCGCAGTAGATCTTCTGTGCCCGCCCACGCCGGCCGACAAACCTAGACAAACACATAATAAATGATTTAGAAGTGAGATCTGAAACAAGTTCTATGTGAACAGCCTTAGAGGCAAAGCAAACAAATATGGCAATATACATCTTTACAGCTGACTTCCCTCTAATTCCTAAGGTTACCAAAATTTGACCACAAATTTCCACTCCACTGATCTCAAAAGGTCTATTGCCATGAAGACGATCAGCAGGTAAATTTCCCATTCTTTGGGTTGCCAAAACTGGCTTATAACGAAAGCAATGTACACACTTCCGTACAATGCTATTACAAGCTTGACGAGCGTTCACCAACCAAATTTCTTGCCGAAGAATAGCCACCAAGGCACGTGGACCTGCATGACAATTTGAATGATGTAAATATTGTAGGTATAATTTAACGAAACGGCAATCTTTTGCCATGAGTAACGGGAATTTAGCATTGTGTGGCATAGGTGCTTTCAGCAAACGACCGCCAACTCTGAGCAGCCACCACAAATGCTTGCCAGCTTGATGAGGATATAAAAATGGATTAAGTTTCTGATAGGATGGTTGTAAAATCAATGATTTTTGTAGCTTTGCAATTTCAGTTGCGAATTCGATTCGCTGCAATGCAGACACCACTGCTAAAAACGCCGAACGGAGTTCTTCTGCTGATGGCACGAGTGAAGTCTGCTTGTGCGATTTCCCATTAATAAATCGAAGCATGTATGACACGATGCGCAGAATTTTCAAATATGATGAAGACTTGTTAACCAGATCCATAAATGGATTCTTCAGTGCATCGGCCGCGATCAAGACTGTGGTATCTCTTACATGCACTATGTAAATATATGTATGGGACAGGATAAATTTCGAACAAGAGTGGCCGAACACCACTAAGCGATACACGCACTGTATATATGTGTGTATGTGTGTGTTAGATGAGCGTTAAATTTCACTGCCCAAGCAGCAATACAAATAACGCAAAATCAAAGAACCGAATTCACTGCCCAAGCAGCGAAAATGCAAAGACAAAAAAGGAATAAAATTCATTGTCCACGCAGCCAACAAAGTCAAAGCAACAACAACGAAATTCGCTGCCGATGCAGCATCAGCACCAAGGCGCAAGCAAACTAATGCAAACGGGGGTGGGTAATTTGCTTTGCACAAATGACGAAACAGATAACTGAAAAAATGTACGGTAATTTGTCGACTGTACCGACAATGATGCGCACTTCTCTATTGGCGCAAGTCCAACGGCACTTTTTTGCACGGAATCAGGCACAAAGAACACCAAAATTATGATCTCAAACGGCTTCTTCAAGTGCAAATCAATTAGGGTGGTCCCTAAAGGTTACCACACACAATTTATATTCGATTATTATTATTTTCTTTTTTTATTTATATATTGCCAAATTTATTTATTTTATTCAATAGGCCGTAAATTTTGGGTTTTCAAATTTTATAGGTTTTCTTTTTACACCGAGTGATAAAATGAATTACGGTCCACCTTAATGCTTTAGTGCATATATATGTATATGTGCGTAGGCCTGAAAATTTTTATTTTTTTTTTTTTTGCCGCACAATGTTTTCCAGAAATTTTATTAAGTTTGTTAAATAACAAGCACTTTATAACTCGTAATTCACTTTCACTCGTTACCTGTGCACTCCTGGTCAGGGTAAAATCCATATGTTCCAACTCGCAAGATGAGATTGGAAATTGAAAATCCAACAAATGTGGACAGAGTCCACCCGGGGGCGCCAAAAAATGGATGTCCAAAACGGGAACGTCCTTCTAAAGTGGTCCTGTGCCACAATCAACTAAAGGTCCAAGTTGAATTCTAACGGTAGGCCAACTCGCTTAGACGGACGGGACAGACAATAAAGTTGATGCGCTATGGTTCAGTTGTTAATCTCAAGTGCCCTTTAATTTCCAATTCATTTGGCTTTAGAACTAATGCGCTCGCATAATTGCGCGTGTATGTGTAGGCATGCAAATTCCAGTATGTGTGACAAAGTGAGCGTAACAATTAAAGAGCGCAATTTGTACATACATATGTACCTTAAGAGTAGCAATTCAAGAGTAAACAAAGTAAACTTAAGCTTAAGCGTATTTATAAAAATGTATGCAACTATATGAGCAATTATTTATGTTGTTATTGAATATATCTAAACAGTAGGAGTTGCAATGAAATGAAATTACTAAACACTCACCAAACGTAATGTAATGATCTTGGACTCCTATTACCTATACCCGAAATATAGAAATCGGAAATTGTCGGAATTCTCTGAATCTGAGCGGAAAAGTCTCCAAGCTACCGGAATTACACAATCGAACTCTGGTATTTACCCAAAACCGCAAGCAGCTTGAGGTTCCGTTTGTCGTGTACGCCGACTTTGAATGTGAACTGGAGCCCAGAAATATTGAAGTAAGCCCGAAATTATTCAATATACCTATAGCTTTTGCTTATTATATAATATTAAGTTTGCCTTTGTTTCAAACCAATCATAATGACTCCTGAAGACGAGTTTGAATTTCAGGATTCATAAAATTGTCATATTTGTAAAAATATTATTAAATGATAGAGTTAGGTCTCATTGCCATTTAACAGGTTTATTTAGGGTGCAGCTTATTCTAAATGTAATTTGGTATATAGACTATGTAAATTATACCAGTGTTTTTCCATATTCTGAGTTCTCTGCAACTGCGGATGCTGCTCTAAGACATAAGACTGTTATTATATAAAATTAAGTGTGCCTTTGAATCTAAGCTAGATAAAATTGTAATAAAAACAGGTAGTAACGTAGGATCAAATTTTGTAGACTCTCTTGTACAATTTTAAACCAATCATAATGACTCCTGAAGACGAGTTTGAATTTCAGGATTCATTAAATTGTCATATTTGTAAAATATATTATTAAATCATAGAGTTAGGGATCATTGCCACTAAACAGGTTTATTTAGGGGTGCAGCTCATTCTAAATGTAACTTGGAGTATAGACTATGTAAATTATACCAGTGTTTTTCCATAATTTTTCTAAGTATGATTGTCATTTATTTATTGAAGACTTGGCTAAAATTCCTGATAGTATTAATGCAATCCCAGTAAATAAAGAACAATATATTTCGGTGTCCATAACCATAAAACATCAAATGGAAACAATTTCGAAATTCGATTTCTTTACACATTCAGATTTATGCCATCAATTTTAGATACCCTTGCTTCTAATTTAATTGATGATCAGTTAAATACAGTAAAAAGATTTTTAAAAATGAAATAGAATTAGGCTTATGCGTAAAAAGGGTATCTTTACTTATGAATATTTAGATTCAGCTAGTCGACTGGAGGGAACTTCCCTACCATCAAGAGCAGCATTCTATAATAACTTGACAGAAAAGGAATGCTCTCAAGATGATTATGAACACGCACATAATGTCTGGTCCCAATTTTTTTTTCAAGTCTGAAGGATTATCTAGAGTTGTATTTAAAAACTGATGTTTTCCTATTGACTGATATATTTGAAAATTTTATCAAATTTATCATTACATCCTCAGATGCTTAGCTTTTACTACACCAGTTCTATCTTGGGCAGCCATGTTAAAGATCACAAATATTCAACTAGAGTTATTAGTAGATAATAGCATTCGAGGGGGCTTAGTACAATGTTGTCATAGATATACAAAGGCAAATAACGAATACTTAACAGATTTTGATCCAAAAAAAGAAATTATCCCTTATAATGTATTTCTTCCGTTTTGTCCGTCAAATAGTTTTGCATCTAAAGAGGATAAAGTTAAAAAATTAATAGCTGACCTCGGGAACAAAAAAATTATGTAATCCATTATAGAAATTTGCAGCAATGCATACAAAATGTGTTAATATTAAAAAAGATTTATAGAGGGGTTCGCTTATTACAAAAACCTTGGCTAAAGACGTATATTGACTTAAATACTTTACATAGACAGAATGCCAAGAATGAACTTGAAAAAGATTTTTTTAAATTAATGAACAACTCGGTCTATGGGAAAACTATGGAAAATCCTGAAAAACATGTTGAGGTTAAATTGGTAACTACATGGGAGTCTACAGATGTTCATAAACTCGGTCGAAAAAAACATTGTGCTAAAAATTTAATTTTAAAATTTAATTTTAATAGTACAACTAAAATAAATGACGAGTTCTATACCATCCAAATCCAAAAAACTTTCTGTGGTATTTGATAAGCCAATGTATTTGGATTTTGCTGTACGAGGTGTGTTCAAAAAGTAAGGTGACTCTTCAAATTTCGCGAATTTCAAATTTTTCGATTATCGATTTTTTTGTTTTGTTATATTGGTACACTCTTCCCTAACATCTGTACCAAGTTTCAATGGAACATCCTCTTTTGTTTGGTTGTGAGAGGCGTAAAGTTACAAGTTATTTTGCGAGCTCGGCGATTTTTTGCTATCGAAAAATATGGATCAAAGGATTTGGATTTTTTGGCCAAAAACAACACCACAATAATGCCTCAGCCACCATATTCACCGGATTTGGCCCCATGTGACTTTTTCTTGTTCCCAAAACTGAAGATAATCGAAAAATTTGAAAAATTTGAAATTTGAAAAGTCACCTTACTTTTTGAACACACCTCGTATAACTTCTAAAAGGTTTCGATAATCGAAAAATTTGAAATTCGCGAAATTTGAAGAGTCACCTTACTTTTTGAACACACCTCGTATTGGACTTATCAAAGTGGAAAATGTATGATTTTCATTACCAATACATGAAACCCAAATTTCAAGAAAATTTATTTTTAAATTACAAGGATACAGACTCATTTATCTATACTATAAAAACTGATGATTTTTATAAGGAAATTTGATACATCCGATTATTCAGATAGAAGAAGCGATTTATATAATTTTAAAAAAGTTAATAAAAAGAGGTTAGTATATTTTAAATATGAGTTGAATGGAAAACTTATGAGTGAATTTATAGGTCTATTCTCCAAAGTTTATAGTTATAAAATAGATAAAGATGAAAACTCTTATAATAAAGCAAAAGGTGTGAGTTCCAGAAATTTAACTATGGATCATTATAAAAATGTATTACTCACCGGAACTCCACTATATGGTTGTACGACAATGTTTAGATCAAGGGCACACAAAATATCAACAAATAAGGTATATAAGAATGTTATTATATAAAAATTAAGTGTGCCTTTGAATCTAAGCTAGATAATATTGTAATAAAAACAGGTAGTAACGCAGGACCGAATTTTGTAGACTATCTTGTACAATTTTAAACCAATCATAATGACTCCTGAAGACGAGTTTGAATTTCAGGATTCATTAAATTGTCATATATGTAAAAAATATTATTAAATGATAGAGTTAGGTCTCATTGCCATTTAACAGGCTTATTTAGGGGTGCAGATCGTTATAAATGTAACTTGGAGTATAGACTATGTAAATTATACCAGTTTTTTTCGATATTCTGAGTTCTCTGCACCTGCGGATGCTGGTCTATGACATAAGACTGTTATTATATAAAATTAAGTGTGCCTTTGAATCTAAGCTAGATAAAATTGTAATAAAAACAGGTAGGAACGCAGGATCAAATTTTGTAGACTCTCTTGTACAATTTTAAACCAATCATAATGACTCCTGAAGACGAGTTTGAATTTCAGGATTCATTAAATTGTCATATATGTAAAAAATATTATTAAATGATAGAGTTAGGTCTCATTGCCATTTAACAGGCTTATTTAGGGGTGCAGATCGTTATAAATGTAACTTGGAGTATAGACTATGTAAATTATACCAGTTTTTTTTCGATATTCTGAGTTCTCTGCACCTGCGGATGCTGGTCTAAGACATAAGACTGTTATTATATAAAATTAAGTGTGCCTTTGAATCTAAGCTAGATAAAATTGTAATAAAAACAGGTAGGAACGCAGGATCAAATTTTGTAGACTCTCTTGTACAATTTTAAACCAATCATAATGACTCCTGAAGACGAGTTTGAATTTCAGGATTCATTAAATTGTCATATTTGTAAAAAATATTATTAAATGATAGAGTTAGGGATCATTGCCATTTAACAGGTTTATTTAGGGGTGCAGCTCATTCTAAATGTGACTTGGAGGATAGACTATGTAAATTTATACCAGTGTTTTTCCATAATTTTTCTAAGTATGATTGTCATTTATTTATTGAAGACTTGACTAAAATTCCTGATAGTATTAATGCAATCCCAGTAAATAAAGAACAATATATTTCGGTGTCCAAAACCATAAAACATCAAATGGAAACCATTTCGAAATTCGATTTCTTTATACATTCAGATTTATGCCATCAATTTTAGATACCCTTGCTTCTAATTTAATTGATAATCAGTTAAATACAGTAAAAAGATTTTTTAAAAATGAAATAGAATTAGGCTTTTGCGTAAAAAGGGTATCTTTTCTTATGAATATTTAGATTCAGCTAGTCGACTGGAGGAAACTTCCCTACCATCAAGAGCAGCATTCTATAGTAACTTGACAGAAAAGGAAGGCTCTCAAGATGACTATGAACACGCACATAATGTATGCTCACAATTTTCTGGTTCAAGTCTAAAGGATTATCTAGAGTTGAATTTAAAAACTGATGTTTTCCTATTGACTTGTATATTTGAAAATTTTATCAAATTTATCATTACACCCTCAGATGCTTAGCTTTTACTACACCAGTTCTATCTTGGGCAGCCATGTTAAAGATCACAAATATTCAACTAGAGTTATTAGTAGATAATAACATTCGAGGGGGCTTAGTACAATGTTGTCATAGATATACAAAGGCAAATAACGAATACTTAACAGATTTTGATCCAAAAAAGAAATTATCCCTTATAATGTATTTCTTCCGTTTTGTCCGTCAAATAGTTTTGCATCTAAAGAGGATAAAGTTAAAAAATTAATAGCTGACCTCGGGAACAAAAAAATTATGTAATCCATTATAGAAATTTGCAGCAATGCATACAAAATGTGTTAATATTAAAAAAGATTTATAGAGGGGTTCGCTTATTACAAAAACCTTGGCTAAAGACGTATATTGACTTAAATACTTTACATAGACAGAATGCCAAGAATGAATTTGAAAAAGATTTTTTTTAAATTAATGAACAACTCGGTCTATGGGAAAACTATGGAAAATCCTGAAAAACATGTTGAGGTTAAATTGGTAACTACATGGGAGTCTACAGATGTTCATAAACTCGGTCGAAAAAAACATTGTGCTAAAAATTTAATTTTAAAATTTAATTTTAATAGTACAACTAAAATAAATGACGAGTTCTATACCATCCAAATCCAAAAAACTTTCTGTGGTATTTGATAAGCCAATGTATTTGGATTTTGCTGTATTGGACTTATCAAAGTGGAAAATGTATGATTTTCATTACCAATACATGAAACCCAAATTTCAAGAAAATTTAGTTTTAAATTACAAGGATACAGACTCATTTATCTATACTATAAAAACTGATGATTTTTATAAGGAAATTTGATACATCCGATTATTCAGATAGAAGAAGCGATTTATATAATTTTAAAAAAGTTAATAAAAAGAGGTTAGTATATTTTAAATATGAGTTGAATGGAAAACTTATGAGTGAATTTATAGGTCTATTCTCCAAAGTTTATAGTTATAAAATAGATAATGATGAAAACTCTTATAATAAAGCAAAAGGTGTGAGTTCCAGAAATTTAACTATGGATCATTATAAAAATGTATTACTCACCGGAACTCCACTATATGGTAGTACGACAATGTTTAGATCAAGGGCACACAAAATATCAACAAATAAGGTATATAAGAATGTGCTTTGTGCTAATGATAGTAAAAAGAAAACGTAAACATAATGAAACAGAGTTTGCAATATTAAATCACGATGATCATGGTACTCTATCAACAAGGTTAATGGAAAAGGACATTGTGGGAAGTTTCAATTTCTTAGAACTTGAAAATATATTCTTAAGAGATGTAATAAATGGGAGAAATACAGATGTCAAAACATTAAATGAACTTAGAGATAAGCAAGTAAACATAGAACAAGAATTATTTTATAAGTCAATTGAATTGGAAATGTTTTATTTTGATCGATCGTAAATATAATTTAAACAAAAACAAATTGTAAAAAACATATAATATTTTATTAAAATTGTTAGTAAACACATTATAAACTTTTACATTTATATGTATGAAAATATATTTATTAAATTTAATTATATGTTATAATTTATATATATATATTTGTACTATAAAATTTCATCTTTCATCTTTTCATCCCAGCTGGCTTCGTCCATTGGAAAGCCAAGCCATTTTGCCATAACTTTATCAGCTCTTCGCTTTAAAATTTTCTCAACTAGAAATGTGTTCGGGAATTCAGTCTTTTTGAGTTCTTCTTTATAAAACCCATCATGAATCGGATTACCTTTATAATCTTCAAGTAAGTATGTTTTGGGGAATGTATTGTTGACTTTTCTAATTTTAAAGATTTCGGTTGAATAATGCGGTGTATACCCTTTTTCAAACACATGTTTATACTTGCTGATACGAACGTGATCGCCTTTTCGTAGTTTACTCTCAACATATATCTTTATGTGATTATATGAGTCTTGTAATATTTGTTTTTCATTAGTTGTGTTGACAATGATTGGGCTCATTATTATGGTTCTATGTACCCTATTATTGTAATCAAATATCAAATTTTTGTAAATATCTATCCACTTATAATTCCCATTGAAACTAAACTCATGCCACATTGACTCTTTGAGTGTTCTACTAAAATGCTCGACAGTTGATGTCTTAAGAGTGCTGAACGTCGAATAATGATTTATTTCATAACGTTTCATAAATTGTTTAAATTTTGTATTAAAAAACTCTTTTCCATCATCTGTTTGTAAATTTTTTGGTATTACATGACCTGATTATAAGATTTTCTCCATTGCTTGGAAAACATCATTGGCATTTTTTGATTGTAGTGCTTCACCCCAAGCAAATTTAGAAAACGTATCAATTACATTTAATAAGTAACGATAACCCTTGTAAGATGTTGAATAACCCCCATTTCAACCAAATCTGCTTGTCACAGATCGTTTATTCCCTTCGTAATGACTCGTCTTCGTTGAAAATGTTTACGAGACGGTCTGTGTAACTCATTTACAATTGACAAATTTGTCAACAGACATGATAATTATAATAAAAATCTTTTTTTGGTTAATATAAATACTCTAATTAAACAATAATTCCCTCCTCTCGCAGTTCCTCTACTATTGAGAAAATCTCAATATTGTGATTGTTGTTACCCGCTGTTTTTGACGCCACTAAAATTTGTAACCGTTCGACTAGTTCATTCACATCATTCCAATATATATAATTTGGTTTTGATTCCTCCAGAGTCATATAACCGAAACCAGTTTTCGTACGAAGTGGAGTGGATGTTGTAGGATTTTCATTATCGTTTATTATTTTTTTTTTAATAATTTTAGTATATTTAAATGCGCGGGAACCTTTAATTCGATTATTCACGTTATAACCTAATCTGTGAAAATTTGTTTCCAATATAATATTTTTATATGTTTTCAAATCATGATCATTATAATTTTGGGGGTTGTTGGCGAATTAAGTGGACTGTATTTCTTTTTTCGTGGATTCGAGTTTATTTCTTAATTATAAGCGGGTTTACAATTTGTTAAGCGGGGCAAGGTGCGAGCGGTTGCGAGCGATTGCG